>NC_056743.1:1381193727-1381386227 GCF_019279795.1 Protopterus annectens
CATATGCACTAACAACTGTCGGCATTGCACCATCAATACCCAACCTCATAAACATCACTCTACCCAACACACTTATCACTTCCAAAAACACCCTTGGCATAATGTTCCTTCAGGTTAACCCCTACAACATGTCCACCCCCATACACACCATGATAAAACTATTTGTACCTGTCTCTAATACACACAGCTGGACCCCCTTCCATCTGGTCTCTGGCACACACAATATATCCACCTTTCCTATGTCCATCATATCAGGTTAGCTCTGTCCCCATACCAGTCATACTTGCACCATTAAAAGGTCCTACCCACACTACCACATTCCTAGCTGTTCTCCTCCCTGCCTACCATATCAGCAGCAGATATCCTATAGGGTATGTCTGTGAATGCAAAGGCTACTGTACTATCAAATGACATACGTGTGTTACAGCAATATAAAGAAAGTGTCACTAATCTTGGCTCATAGCCCACCATGTATGTGTGTGCATCCTCCAGATGTCCTGTCCTAATAGGTTGACAGAAATGACTGGGCAGCAAGAGTGTAATTACAGTGTGCTATACTGACATAGAACAGAAATGTATAGCAGGTATTACCTGTGCATATGTATGTATGGGTAGGTGCACCTGGCTGCCTCATAACAACTGACATGGGATGTAAAACGCCAGGTAATTAAGCTGTACATGTTGTACCTGTGTGTAATCTTAGTTTATGTGCATCCAACAGAGTTACACCTCTACAGCTACTTGTTGTGGCATTGCCTTGACACAGACGTGGGTACTAGAATAAGCATGATTATCATGTTGAAACTGTAGATGTGGCCAACTGTGTTATGACCTTGTGTCCATACCTATGACGAACAGATATATGACCACCCATATAGCTGTATGACCTCAGCAATACCTTACTTCTAAACCTGTCTCCATCAAAGTAGAGTAAACCCCTTTGCTGGACAGCAGCAATGCACACAGCACATAATGTGATGCTATATTCGTTGTACAGGGCAAAGTAGGAGCAGGCACCAACTGGGCAGCATGTCAACCTTTGTCTGATTGAGCATATTAGGTCACAAGTGGATTACTGTAAGGCTAACTATAAGTACAAATTGGACACATCCACTAAAGGCAATCACAAGGCCATCTTCACATGTCTGCAGTCTCAGAGGCAACAACCCACCCCACCCTGTAATGATGGCCAATCACAGCACATACCCACACACACACACACACACACACACACACACACACACACACACACACACACACACAACCTGCTGCAGACAAGTTTAGGGCAAACAGCACCCCCCGGCTCACAGTCAGTATAGGTGGATATGCACAGCACACACACACCTCCCTTCATCATCATGGATCAGGTGCAAACTGCTTAATCAAAGTTAACAAAAGCAAGTCCCCTTGGGGCCTGATAACATTCCTGTCTGCATCCTACATGAACCCAGGCATATGCTTCCAGCTCCATTATACACTGTATGCAAGCAAAGCCTGAGCACCATTGACATCCCATCTGTAAGGAACCCAGCCACTGTCATCCATCTACACAAACTTGAATGATGAATGGTGGTTTATGCAATGTACTAGCCCTCATTGGGGGGAACATGACACATCAGGACCAGGAGTACAATGCATGTTCATACAGTGCTGCCAGGTTCAGGGGTATGAAGTGTTTGTAAATGGTGGCTAATAATAGTCAATATTCATGTGCTGGCTCTGTGAAGAACTCTGGGAAATGTTTTCAGTCCTGTGATGTGTTTCCCTGCTTATGTCTTCCAGGTGCCATGCAGTGGCAACCCCCTTACACTGATGCGGAGACAGCAGCCATCACAGAAGCTGTTATCTTAAACTATGCCATCATTTTTGGCTATAGCCAGCAAAATCTGCAGGAGCGGACTGCCCTGTGGGATGAGATCGTCCATAGAGTGAACATCTTGGACCACCATAGACGCACATACAATCAGGTCAGGCATATAGCAACTGACCTGATATGTCATGCCCGACAAAGGGCTGCTGCTGTAGTGAGGGACCGTACTGCTACTGGTGGGGGGCCAGCCACACAGACCCCACTTACGGTGACAGAAGAGCACCTTGCCAGCCTTGGGGTAGCCTCTACACAACCTCAAACATGGGAAACAGTAGTCGTGGAGGTGGGTGGCACCCAGGAAATAGGCATGGAGCATCCAGGTAAGGCCAAAGTGCACATCAATGTAATGAGGTAGCATTTAAACTGTCTTCTATAGAGTCTCTAGATGCATATTTCAGTGCAAAATGGATCAGTAGGTGGGATTTAGCAATGCACACAAGTGCACATCTATGGCGAATGACAGCAAATTGTGCAATATCATAGTGTGTACTATACCTGTGCAGAAACATAGCATTCATCTTGTACCAATGCCTAATGTAAATCTGCTGATAATACCTCTCCCTCACAACTACATAGGTCCCTCTGATCTGCACATGGGACAGCAGCCTGAAGCCGGTAAGTATGGGATTTTCCTGTTGTCATCAGTATCCCAGGCATGCTAAAGTTAATGCATGTGACCATGCACACAACTGTTACACTCAGCCATTTGGCAATATCTGCATGTTCACTTGTGATGGTGTGTACTGCATTGCATTACGGTGGTCATCACAGGGGCCTATTTTCAGGAGATGTCACATATCTGTAGCATACCTCACAGCCTGTCATTGCAGGACATCTGGACAAAGACTGACAAAATGGGGGGACAAAGGCCCAAAACAAGGGTCATATTGTATAAATTAGTGGTATACAGTGCATATAAATGGTGTACATACCTGTTAGAATGCCAGGTATGTTTGATATACAACAATGAGAGCACAATAGACAATTTCAAAATACTGTTAGAATATAAATAAAAATGCTGGTTACTGCCACAGCACGCTTGCTTATAAACAGATGAATAAATAGGTAAATAACTCAGGCAAGCGTCGACAGAGTGAGAAATAACATCCAATGTGTAGAAAATCCAAGCAATCCAGTCTTCTAAAACAGATAAATCAGTTTATTGCACAGATTATCTGAAACAGATAAATGCATTTATGTATTAGGCTGCATATACCTTTATACTTGATAGTATGCTGCTTATAATATGTTTTTACATTCTTTATGGAATGAAGTTATTTTAAAATTTTTAATTTTCAATAGAATATGTATACACTATTGTCTATTTTAGATGTCAATGATATTATGTTTATATATTTACTTTTCAAGTTTTGTTTTATGGCGCTTCTGCTTTAAAAGTTGGTTGATTAATTAACATGCCGATATTTAAAGCACATTGCTATTGTGCCTCTTGTTTGTGATCTGAAGAAGCTACTAGTTAGTGAAAGCGCTTATCGTGGTTCATCTGTGCAATAAACTGATTTATCTATTTCAGAAGACTGGATTGCTTGGATTTTCTACACATTGGATGTTATTTCTCACTCTGTCGACGCTTGCCTGAGTTATTTACCTAATTTCAAAATACTGCCAACCTTTCATGTGACCTATAACCTGTACAATTCAATTGTAAAGCAAACAAATATGTTAAGGGAACAATAATGACACATAACAATAATACAACAACCTAGATGCATATGTGTGCACAGGCTGAAGCTACTACTGTGTTGAGGCAGCATCTGATATAACTACAGCAGTGCATCTTATTGGGTACACACCTGCCATCAATTACAAAGACTCTTTGATTAGCAGCAAATAACAGTCAGCTGTCCTACCAGGATTATCCTAACATATACCCAGTTGCCTGCTACAGCAACAGCCATGGTTCATAGAGCTGATGAAGCTGCTAAGGGACCAAATGTTTGAGATGTATCAACCTGGAGAAGGGTACAAAAACACTTCCACAGCATTGCACATACCATGGAATACAGTGCAGACAGTCATCAAAAGGTGGTGAAAATATGGGGATACAGTGACATTGTGAAGGAGTGGACATCCCACCAAATGCTATGAGAATACAAGACCAAAACTGACCAGGTAGGCTGCCAAGAGCCCTACAGCAACAGTGAAGGAGTAGCAGGAATATCTGGCAAGTACTGGGTGTGTACTATGTCACAACAATTTTCCGTGGTCTCCATATGTCTTGCCTATAGGGTAGGGTTGGAAGATGGCAGCAGTTCCTCACATCAAACAATATCCAGGCCTAGAGAAAGTCTGAAAACAATACATCAGGTCTCCAAAAAGCAAGTGTGAAAATGTGTTATGGCAATATGGAACCATCTTTGAACTCTTTGGCCACAATTCTAACAGGTGTGTTTGGCACAATAACACCAGTGCACATCACCAAAACAACACCACTCCCATGGTGAAGCATGCTGCTTTGGGGTTGCTGTTCACAAGCTGGAACCGGGGCTGTAGCCAAGTTGGAGGGGATTATGAACAGTTTAAATCACTGGTCCATTGTGGCTCCAATCTTTCTGGTGTCTGTCACATAGCTGTGGATGGTGAGGAATTCCACCTTTTCACACAACAATGGCCCAAACCATACATCCAAATCAACAAAAAGATGGCTCCACCAGAACACATGCAATGTTCTGCACTGGGCCATCCAGAGCACACACCTATGTCCAATAGGATATATGCAGGGTGACCTGAATAGGGCACTGCACAGGGGATGCCCTTGCAACCTGATATAGTTGGAGGTGTTTTGCAAGGGAGAGTGTGCAAACATTGGCAAGTCAGGATGTGCCATGCTGGTAGACACCTTCCCAAGAGGACTGAATGCTGTGATTAAATCAAAAGGTGCTTTAACAGACTATTACATTAAGGGTGTGCACACTCATGCAACCAGCCTATTGTACCTATTTCATTTACCATATGTTACCTGTAACTGATGTATGTTCTTCAGTTGGATTGTACGGGTTATATGTCATATGAAATGATGGCAATGTTATGACCTGATTTCTGAGGTCTCATGTGATATACCATAAAAACCTGGCATGTTAACAGGTGTGTGTACACTAACTATATCCACTGTAAGCTTGGGAAGTTGTTTGAGTAAACGGCTTTGTTTTAACATATATGTATTGCAGGTTATGCAGTCTGCACCTCAAATTAGGACATTAATTAGTGGCACCAATTCACAGGTCAACCCAATAATGTATCAGACAAACATAGGAGTTATGAGGAACAGACCAGACATATGAGCCACGCATCTAGACATTCGCCAAAAACCTGTATAGTTGGGAGGTATATTCTGTAGGAGTTGCCACAGTGCTATACAGGTGAGCAGCAATAATTTACATAGGGTGCAGTGTGTGCTAGGTGAAGGGCCTTCACCTACTAACACCACTCATGTATCCCAGATGTGTATATTATAGTAACAGTAATTGGAAGCGGCTGCACTGCTTGATGCTGAGAGTGTGTCCAGAGTGTGTATGTTATTGTCTGACTGTGTCATGAATGTTCCCAGTCGGCTAATGTGAGGTCTGTGTAATGCCTTTGAGGCACCTCACCTGTATGCATGTGTGTGCGTGTGTGTGTGTGTGTGTGTGTGTGTGTGTGTGTGTGTGTGTGTGTGTGTGTGTGTGTGTGTGTGTGTGCATGTGTGTGTGCACCAGCAAACCTTATAGTGTAGGTAGTAATTTACATATGTTGTTTTTTCCTCATAGGTGGACATGGTGGCTGCTGTCCCTCCTGCTCTGATTCTGATGTCAGTGTCTCTGCAGACTCTGACCATGATGATACTCATATTGAGGCTCAGGTGGGGTTGTCAGGGGCTGAATCTGTGCCATTGGTTGGCATCCCACTATTGTCAAACCCATCCCCACACACAGTCACAATGCCCACACATACCCCGTCACAAGTGGTGACAGATAATGGACAGTTGGTGGGTGGTGGCATGGAATAGGCTACTGTGGTGACTATGGCAAGTGAGGGTGCAAGCACTAGCCATAGCCAGAGTGCTTATGAGGTCCTACACAGGCAGATGGGCAGGGGTGTTAAGAGGAGGATTGCAGCCCATCATGCCCCTGCTGCAAGTGCCACAGCAGCAGCAGTCACCAGACACATGTTTTGGGCCATCATGGAAACACAGGCATGTAATGAATGTAACACCAGACATATATGCAGGGTAATGGATGATCACATCCCTGGTGTCTGTGGCAATATTTGTGAACTCACTGCGGACATCCATGAGAATACTGAGGTCATGGATAGATTGTGGGGAGAGACCTTGGCACTCCTCCACCTTGGAATATCTGTGCTTGAGCACTTGGCAGACAATGGCCAGCATTCACGTGGATGTAGGGCCGCACCATGATCAGCTGAGGGTCTACATGGCAGTGCACCATCAAGTTCCCATACTGGCAGTACCACCAGCACTACTGAAAGGGGTGTGCTGTCCACACCATGATGCAGCAGGCCATGGGCACGTGGTCCTGGCTGATCCCAGCAGGGATGCAGATCCAGCAGAGTAGTACTGCATCTGGACTCAGCCCTGGTGGTGCCGGTGATACCCCTGGCAGGCCTAGTTCCTGTGTCCATGGCCATAGATAGTGAACTGTACACCCTGCCATGTACGGTCCACAGTTGTCCAATATACCCCTATGTAGGGCACCCACATGCCATGACTGCATGTATACAAACACACACACACATCACCATCAGACAAGTCACCTACACACACACACACACACACACACACACACACACACACACACACACACACACACACACACACACACACCACCCCTGCACAACACCCCCCAAACACACACACACATAATGTCAACTGTATGGCCCAGCCTAGGCTTCTGGCAAATTCACACAACACCCTGTGCATATGATGATACCTGTAGCACATCCCTGCCAACCATACCATCGATGCAGGGACATGCTAATATGGGTCTGATGCACAGGGTGACTTTAGTAGAGTGTAGCTATTTAATGCTGTGTAAGGTGCTATAATCTGGCATTTGTAATGGGTATACATCAGAGTGTGTGTGTACCTTTTCAGTCATGATGTATTATTGGTGTTAGTAACACTAAGTGAATGTGTTCTCACATGCCGTATTCTGTTTGTGTTCCAGGTGTCTGTGTGTCAGCAGGATGTGGCCCTGCAGACATCACAATGGGGGGCATGGCAGTGTTGTAACACATCGAGCATGTCATAGTCAAGGTGCAGCTGTATCTTCACACATTTCCCAGGTCTGTGTAACAGTTCCTGCATGTGCCTCAGAGCTTATAGGGCTGAAGGGTTGTATATATGTCTATGGTGATTGTCATCAGCTCTTGTAGAGTGGACAATGGTAAGTGTAGTGGGTGGAACACACCTCAGATTGCTAATGCCCTCAACCCCAGAGGATATCATGTTGACCACACACACAGAGAATACTGTTCACACACACACACACACACACACACACACACACACACACACACACACACACACACACACACACACACACACACACACAGACACACACATACATATGCACGCACAGGATCACATTTGCCAGTGTTGTGTTTGGAACCACTACTCATCAAGTTGTGGTACCACATTATTATGTGGATATTGCAGGTGGCACACGACTACTAGTGTGATGAGTGTTACAAGGTACCTGCAAGGTGAAAAACATCATGTGGCCTTGTGAGGTATGGCAATGGTGGGTGTACTGGATGTGAGAATACTCATAATAGTGTCACATACAATTCTACACACTCACAACCACTGCTATACACACCAATGCGCACACACACACACACACACACACACACACACACACACACACACACTTGCCAGTAATGACATTAGCAGACTTTTAATGAGACTGATATCACCAGGACTGCTAAGGTAAGGCAATGGGAAGGGTACTGTGTTTGAATGAACCTAAAATCTTTAACTTATAAGCACACACAAACACATTTACATTTGCCAGGACTGAGATTTGAACTCCTACCTAGGTAGGTATTTTACTATAGTGTTACATAGTTATCGCACTTGCCACATTACGCAGTTATCGCACATGCCACAGAGCTTATAGGGCTGAGGCCTGATGAAAGGGACTTCCAAAGTGACTGATATCTGCAGGATTGCTAAAGTAGGGCAATGGGAATTGTACTAGGTTTGAATGGACCCAAAATCTTTAACATATAAACACACACACACACACACACACACACACACACACACACACACACACACACACTCTTACATTTGCTAGGACTGAGATTAGCACTTCTACCTAACTAGTTATTTGTACTATAGTGTTCCACAGTTATCACACATGCCACAGAGCTTATAGGGCTAAGGCTTGATGAAAGGTACTTCTATGGTGACAGACATCTTCAGTACTGCTAAATTAGGGCAATGGGAAGTGCACTGGGTGGGAAAGGCCTGCTAATTCGTAGATCCTACTGACAATTCTCTAAGTGTATGAGCATGCCCTGTGCAACCTTCTATAGTAAATGTGGGACTCCATTCCGGAGATTGATGTACCCAAGTTTGATTTGTTTTGTGCTACAGCCATAGCTCTCAAACTGTTGGTTCAGGATATCTGGAGATGGCCTAACAAAATGGGCAGACAATGGGCCGTATGGTGGTTGTGACTATTTCTCTTAGTAATGTATGGCTTGCTAGGGTTACAGGGTTTGTTTTAGCAGACATCTGACATATATGACATTTGACACTGTCGTGTATTGCTTCAGTACCTCATCACATACCTCCTCAGATCATCACAGAGATTTTCAAGAGGAATACAGGATGAATGATACACACACCAATTGTATGGACCAAATGCTAGGCATTCTTGCACAATCCAGCCTGTTGAGAGGTGTGCCTACAACCAATTGATTTCTGGAGTTGTTGAAATGGTCCAGCACCTTGCTGATATATTACAATGGTGGAATCTCTGTGCATTTCTGTTCTTGGCATAGTTTGATTTCCAGTCCACAGATGGATAATATAAGTCAGACAGGATCAGGTTGACAGGCAGATTCCAGATAGATTTTTAGGGGATAAGATATGAAGGGGGTGTCCTGGGTCAGACATGTTTGCCTATAGCTACCAGCAATTTGCATAGGGGTCTTTTCAAAGGTTAACTGCACTTGGAGGGTCTTGTGTGTGTCAGACTGACAAGCCTGGAGGTATGTGTATGTGTGTGTGTGTGTCTCACATACATGTATGGCCCACCTCATTTGGCTTGGATGGCCACATTCCGGGGTCAGGATGTTGCATAGGACGAGTAATCAGGGAAGGGTGTGTTACTCTCCATGACTGTGAGCCAGGATTCTGTGGGTGCAGACATTTCACCATCTTCCAGAGTTAGGACTGCCTGTAATGAGTGCATTCCCATGTTTAGACTCCTAGCCCTGCTTGTTGACTGTACAGAGTTTCACAGAATGTCCAGATTCATGACTCATATATCTGGTCAATTGCCCAAATGAGTGTGGTTTTCAAGGAAAACATGTTTTGCAAGTCATTCAGGGTTGAAGTCAGATATTACTGACAGCTGACATTGCAGTTTCACACATCATATCCTTCAGACATCCCATGATATCATTCCATCAACTTTCTAACATTATTAGAGCAGCATTTCAAAGGTGCTCTTCTCTTTGGCAAACACAGGCACCCGCACGTATGGATGTGCACGGACCAAACCAAAGGCAGACAATGAGAAAACAAAAACGTCCAGCACAAAGAGGGTGATAACTCAAATTATTTTATTGTGGTAGCTGAAAAGACAAACAGCATATCAGTTTCGGCAACAGCCTTCCTCAGTGCTTCAACACAACCAAAAATTACCTGACCCTTAAATAAGCAACATCATTAGCATTCAAGAATATTAATGGTTGGATGGAAAACTAAGACAACTCATTTAGGCCAGGTGTAAACAAAGCCCCCAGCCTAATGATCCAACCTGATTCTTTATTATTTAGTATAGTGTGCCAACCAACTTTAGAAAAATTCTGACCCTGGACCTTATCAATAACTGTAAATGTATACCTGTCTGTTTTATGAACTAAGGTGTGAGTAAACAAAGCATTTGTGGCTTTCCTGATCCTCATCTCACTGAGGTGTTCAGAAATCTGAAGCCTCAATGTTCTGGACGTTTGTCCTCCATAAAATGCCAAACAAGAACAGGTAGCCAAATAAACAATCCATTCAGAACAACATTGCCCAAAACATAGAATATCATATACCTTTGGGTATTAGAACTGGTGAAGGTCTTGGTTTTGAATATATGGGGACATACAGAACAATGTCCACAGGGTACACAGCCTCTAACATTATTCCCAAATATAGTGGATTGTTGAAGTGAAGGCAGAACCTTGCATTTATAATGGCTGAAATGAGACCCCAAAGTGGGTCCCCTACAAAAAGAAAAAGAACATGTAGAACAGAGAATTTCATTGAGCTTAACATTGGCTTTTAAAATGTCCCAATGATGGTTAATAATATGTTTGAAGGTTTGAAAATTTCATCCAAATGTTGTAACCAATCAAATGGGCTGTTGTCTATCTTTGTCAACATCAAACTGTTTGTATTGTAACAAATTAGATCTGGATTGTTGCCTAGCAAAATCCCTAGCCTGGCAGATATTATCATCACTATATCCCCCCTGGACGAAACAGTTATGCAGACCTGTTCATAATGGGCATAAGTGTCCTGTGTGGAACAAATGCGATGCATTCTGAGAAACTGTGACTT
Organism: Protopterus annectens; assembly: GCF_019279795.1. Classification (NCBI taxonomy): domain Eukaryota; kingdom Metazoa; phylum Chordata; order Ceratodontiformes; family Protopteridae; genus Protopterus; species Protopterus annectens. The sequence goes on from NC_056743.1 coordinate 1,381,204,404, forward strand.
GGGTATATTGCGGATGATGTGTCAGGGGTGGTGACTTTGAGCATGCAGTAGTGTGTTGTACTGAGGGTATTTGCGAAAAACCTCAGTTTTTAAGGTGTGGTCTATATCCCTATTGATAGTAACATCTAGGAAGGTGATGGATTCCTTGTGAGCACTCAAAGTAAATTGAATGCTGCCATTTGTTTTGATTTAGGTATTCCACAAATTCCTGTAAAAAAACTGTATCACCCCTCCACACCATCCAGCAATCATCCAAGTAGCGTCGCCAAATGGCAATTTCCCCAAGATATAAATTGTGTGAGGTATCATAAATAAGCTGTTCAATATAGCCCATGAACATATCTGCATAAATTTGAGCAAAAGATGCCCCCATAGCCGTACCCTTCACTTGCCAAAAACATTTACCAAAGAAATAAAAAACATTCTTGGTCAACACGTGTTCAGTTAAAAAAACTAAAAAAATGTTTAATCCAGGGGGAATAGGTGCTAGCCTGATCCAACCAAAACTGCAAAGCCTCAAGCCCAGCCCAGTGTGGGATGTTGGTAATTAGTGAGGACACATCCAGGGTACACATTAGCCAATTCGGCTCTAATTGCATATTTTCAATGATTTGTAGAAAATTTGTAGTGTCCTGAATCCTGGCCCAAACTAGAGGCAACAAAGGCTGTAGATATTTTGTCAGAAAGGCCGACAATGGTTCAGTTAATGAGCGACGGCCCAAGACAATGGGTCTCCCAGGAGCTTTAGACAAATCCTTATGAATTGTAGGTAGGAGATACAGATATTGTGACTTAGGGTCATAAACTGTCAAACAATAGACAGTTTTCTTATTAATAATACCCTCTTCCAAAGCTAGAGTAAGAAAGCTGTCAATCTCCTTTTTAAACTGTGATGTTGGATCTAATGGCATACACATGTAGAATTGTGCATCTCAAAATTGTCTCTCAGCCTCAGCCAAATATTTGGCCCAGTCCATAATCACTATTGTCCCTCCCTTGTCCGCTGGTAAAATTACCAAGTCTTCTTGTGCCATCAACTGGTGCATTGCTTGTTGTTACAAAATGGTAAGATTATGATTGGTATTAGGCAATAGGGATTTGTTAAAATTAAGGTCTTAACACAGAATCTTTGAAAATACCCACATACTTGTCAACTGGAGGAATAAAATTAGACCTATGAAACTGAAAATCAGTAGATTTTTGGGTATTGTCATTTTCCCAAAAAAAGTCTGAGATTCAATAATTGACAAAAATTCAAAACATCATTGACCAATGAATTTTCATATACTAAAAAAACAGGCACAAAATTCAAACCTCTATTGAGTAGCTTTAATTCACTTTCTGAGAGGACATAGCTGCAAATGTTATGTACATTATTGTTAGAACCTACTGAGGTATTATTAGATCCAACAACTGTTGTAAATTGTTCATTGGCCCTATGTTTCCTCCCACCCCTATGTCTGCTCCCCCTAAAGGGTCATTGGTAGAGCGTCTCTTTACAATGGGAGATTCGGAAAGATGGGTGAAACCAATATCAGTGTCCGATGAATACTCATCGCCTGAAGTGCCACTGTGCCCATTATGGCCCTTTTTAAGTATGGAGCATGGTCTTTTTCTGTTTGCCCCAATTTCTTCCTATCGGAATCTGCAAATCTAAGATTTTTCTGTTGGGCCCCAAAGGGCTTACCCCTTTCATAATCCATAACATCTCTATTAAACTTTTGTAAATTTTTGTTTTTCAGTTGTTCTTCAAGGACTAGTAAATCCTTGGCTAGCTGGTTAAAGTATTTAGTAAAAAATGACTCACCCTCAAATTGTTTAACCTCCTCATATCTAGAATGTACTTCAGCACTAAATTTGTCAATGGTCCTCTCATAATGATGAATAAGAGCATCCACTAACATCATTGAGGATGTGTGTTGGGCCTGAACCCAATCATCCAACAGTACATCATCCATCATACTAACCCATGGTTGTATTCTTACCCAGAGCCCATGAGGGGAAACACCTCAAACCTTATAGGCTTTGAATAACTTAAGATGCCACACGTTAGTCCTAAGAGATTTCATGCTTTTAATCATTTTAAGAGAAATGTTAGCACAAATGTCTTCGGGATTCGGAGAACCCGAAGCATTCCCTTCAATGCTCTTAGGTCCTAACCCAAAGGCGTATAAATCATCATGGTCTGCCGATAGACCTTGTAGAAGTTTGGTGAAATCCATATTGAATAATAATGAGTTTCAAACCATATAAGGCATATTAACCCAATATAACAATTGGCAAACAACAATCCATATTGAATAATAATGAGTTTCAAACCATATAAGGCATGTTAACCCAATATAACAATTGGCAGACAACAATCCATATTGAATAATAATGAGTTTCAAACCATATAAGGCATGTTAACCCAATATAACAATTGGCAAACAACAATGTCTTACAAAAAGAACCCCACATTCACCCCCAAAAAAGATGGGCCCGAGTAAAAAAGTTTCATCCAAAACCAATATATAATGAAAGGCCATTAAATAAGGAAAACTGGTGCCCAGGTGTAAGAGGCCTGAAGACAAGAGCCAAAAAATATCAATCTATGTACCACCAATGTATCTAATAATAGTATCCACCAAATATGAACAATTCAACTGCCAAGCTATCAGTGTCCCACTTCAAATAATCTACCTATATAAAGGAGGCTCCTGATGCCCATCAACTAGTTAGCACAGAGATGTTTGTTAGGCTATGCATTTTAGAAAACACACACACACACATATATATATATATATATATATATATATATATATATATATATATACTTTTGACAAAAACATATCAATTATTAAATCAGCAAAAATGAAAAAAACATATAAACAATAAGATGACAAAATGCTTATATATCGATGGCCAAATATATTAGAAAAATGTCAATGAAAGAGTCCCAACAACCAATAAGATCAAAAATTATGATCAGTAAAAAGTCCAAAAGTGTCTGAACATATTAACCTCTGGATGTAAAAAGTTGCAATCCCAAATTCAGCAACTATTCAAGAATACTCGTCACTGACTGTTTGCAAACGTCAAAAAAGAGGAAACATATATGTATACCAATCCACCGCTCGGCTCGCTTCCGTATGCATCAGTTCCCCCAGAAATGAGACAGGACGTCTGAATGGCCCATGCAGCTCAGTCTCCAAGTACATCCACTCCTTGCATGAAATATGATAATTATAAACGCAAGTGAATATGGGCACCTCCAGTCTCTGTTTATTATTAGACTTCTTTAAACCAGTAGAATAACAGTTGATTGATTCTATCTTGGATCAACAAAAAGATATGTACTTTCACTTTCCTAGCACTTTAGTTGATAATGCACTTTCTAACGTACTAGACGGTATAGAAATCTATGAGCAACAATTGTTGCAACAAAAACAGAAAAAAATAGATAAGGATATCCAAGATTTTCCGACTGGACATGTGTTCACCCGGCCTAGACCAGGGCAAACACCTAGATTTATGACTCGTAATGAGAGTAATGATATTTCACACACCACGTCTGTGCAAGCTGCTACTAATGTAGGCATTTCACATATTACACTTGTGCCAGTTGATACTAATAATGGCCATAGACATAATAGCAATGGGCCTGCAGAAATTCCGGACCCTAATGAAGGTCTTCATGATGTACAAGTGAATATGCCCAGTATAACCAAAGACATTTCTTCATCGACCACACAAATTACTACTCATAAAGAAGGATCTAACTTCTCGTCAGATGCCGTTCTACAGTCTGTAGTTTGGCCTAAGAACAATAACAGTGTGGGACATAGACAAAATGCCCAGGAAGGGCAACATCATATGATGGGTTTAACCCAATTCCCCCTTTCCATTGCCTTGGAGAAGGGGGTCAGGAGAAATCAATCTATGAGTCGAGGCCGACAGAAGAGGAAGCTCTCAGGAGAAAGAGTTTCCAACCAGACTTTGAAAAAAATGTAGAATCAGATGAAGATTGTCTGATTTGGAACATCTCCCATAGAAACTTAGACATCTATGAAGTCAACATACTTAATAAAAGACTCAGTTGTATTCCAACTGCTTCTAGTCAGCTTACAGATGTGTTGACAGATGTTAAAGTTTTTGTTAGAAATTTGATGCTCAGCTACCAATTTGGGAATGGTAATGGTGGTCAGCCTTATAGATTTTATAAGAGACCCAGTGAGTATGTTCCACGAAATCATCCCTTAGTTGAAGCTTTTTATAATTTAGTTGAAGACGATGTATACAGGTTATATAGTCATACTCAGACTAAGCAAAACCACAAAAGGATGAGATACAGGAACAATTTGAATTGGAATGAGAGGAGAGCTCTACATAGGCTACAACAGGATGACACCTTAGTCTTTAGACCAGCTGACAAGGGTGGGCCTTTAGTTGTAATGGATAAGGACAAATATCATAATGCTATGATTAACATGCTCAATGATGGTAAATATTATGGCATCATAATCAAACAAAACGTGGATGATATTAAACTTAAAATCTACAGCACTATTATTGAGTTAGTAGATAGTTTTATCATCAATTCAGAATTTGCTACATTTTTGGAAATCACTCCGGTCAGAATTTTTCTAAATTTGGTCGGCACACTATACTAACTAATAAAGAATCAGGTTGGATCACTAGGCTGGGGGGTTTGTTTAAACCTAGCCTTAATGAGTTGTCTTAGTTTATTATCCAACCAATAATTTTCTTGAATGCTAATGATGTTGCTTATTTAAGGGTCAGGTAATTTTTGGTTGTGTTGAAGCACTGAGGAAGGCTGTTGGTGAAACCGGTATGCTGTTTGTCTTTTGAGCTACCACAATAAAATAATTTGAGTTATCACCCTCTTTGTGCTGGACTTTTTTGTTTTCTCATTGATGTTCTTCTCTTTGGACCTTTATCACCCCATTATTCATGGCTTTGCCCAGATTTCTGGCTCTCTGAGGCTGGCAGGTTTGCTCTTAGCTGTTTGCAGCATGGCCTTTCTTTGTATTTTGTAGACTGTGTTATGTTGGTGTTATGGACCCCATGACACTCCCTAACAGGGTACTGTGGGTGAGACATGGGAATTTGCCAGAGGCCTGTAGGCAAGGTGTTACAGATGCAGGCCATCTGTAGCAAGGCAGTGCATTCTGATGATCATATGTTCCCAGGCTGCCAGGCAGTGGACACCCCTGGGATGGCACTAGTAAGTTGACAGGGTGTTAATGATATTTGCTTTTTGTGCATGTTGAGCCATCACTCTAGTTGACAGCTGGATGCTGCTTAAGGCTAGGGACGTTACTGCATTTCTATGGGACTATGGGTGGGGGGGGTGACACATCTGTACACAATACACATTTGCACAGACTACTGATATTTGCTTAACATTTTGTTCCCATTTAGCATAGTGGTGTGCCCTATCTTTGAGACTACAGGCATAACAGTATCGACAACAGGTCAGATTGTTCTGGCATTAACATTTTTAGTTTCAGACTTCTTATCTTTCAGAGCCACACTGCCACTGCCAGACCTGCTGTGATATCACTGTGTAAGTCTGTAGGTGGGAATTTCATGGATGTCACCATGTGGGGGCCATTGCCAGACATTTCTGTATGGTTTTCTACAGCTCTGCTGGGTGAGGCTGGGGGTGAGTATGGGACTCCCACTTTGACATCCATGCATGTGACATATGACCCCAAGTTATTTGGGTTACCACATATACTGCAGTGGTATTTGTCAACTAGGGGGGTACTGCATAGTGTGGGTAAGCCAGTACTGGTCATACACTTCCTGCTGTCCCACTTAGCTGCTAGTTGTCTGCTGCTATCCCAGTAAGCCATCCCATTCCTTTGCATGCTTGCATCAATACCATAGATATGCTATCAGAACATTCTACTCCATTCATTTATTGTTAAGAAGGCTGACTTACCTTGTGCCTGAGACAGTTGTGAGAATGATGCTTGAAGGTTGACTATGTTGGATGCATGCAGTACACTACCTATACATGGTAAGGTATAGGTGGTGTAATGTTTGGCATCCATTTTACTGTGTGTGCAAGTCAGAGAGAGATATCAGTCCTTCAGGCTCTACAGTGTCAGTGTATGTGCTATGAGTTCCCTCTTTGCCAAGGCCAGGACATACTGGGCATGCCTCCATCTGCCTACAGGAGCAGGCACAGGATGTTCCTCCTCCGAGTCCCTCTGTGCTTGTGGAGACCTTGGCAATGGTGGGGAACTGTTTTTCCCTTCCCCGTTTTGTTCCTGCTGCAGCTGTTTCTGCAGGGTCATATTGTGTAGCATGGCACATACTATGAACATGTGTGCACATATGGCTAGAGAGCATTGCAAGGCTTCACTGGATATGTCAAGGTAGTGGAACCATGACTTGAGCATCTGAAACACATGCTCTATAATGATCCTGGTTTGTGTGTGTGCCTCATTATGGCATTCTTGTGTGGATGTGTGTGCATTTCTGATGGATGCCATCAGCCACAGATCCAGTGAGTAGCCAGCATCCCACATCAGATGGCCATATGGGATGTCCCCACTGGCAAATGCATGGTACAGCTGTCACGAATGCCAGATGTGGGAGTCGTGATAGCTTCCAGGACTGCCAGCACACACATTCATGATAATGCCCTGGGCTTTGCACATGACTTGGCAGTTGATGGAGTGGAACACCTTGAGATTTAGGTAAACTCTACCATGGTCACTGGGTGGTGCTTTGATGTGGATATGCGTGCAGTCTATGGCACCCAGTACCTCCGGGTATTCTGCTACATGGTGGAAGAGATGCATATTGCTGGTTCTCTCCTCACGGGTGCTGGGAAAGTAAATGTGCTCAGCAGCATGTGGTTGCATGGCATCCAGGAACTGGTGGAGTATCCTGGACGCAAATGTCTTTGAGACCCCTATGATATCCCCAGTTGGTCTTTGGAAAGTACCTGTAACTAGTATTCTTAAGGCTACACATACCTTGGTATCCACTAGGATGGGTTCCCCTCTGTTGGTTCTGGGTCTGAGGCAGTGAGTTGCTGATGTATGTCCCTGTCCACCCTGTAACCCTCTACTATCTCCCGATCATGTAGCCCCTGGTAGGTTACCCTGGGTCTGAACACTCTTCTCCTGTTCCTTGGTCTGAGTTCGTTGTTAGCATTATCCTCATCAGTGCCCTGGGCCTCTTGCACATGTTGATAGTTCAAAGCAACTACAGCCTCTAACATTTTTTTGCTAGTTTTGTCAGTTAAAATTCCCCTTGAGTGTGTACACCTATGGTGCAGAGTTTGTGAAAAAATCAGACTGGAAGGTGTTTGCATAGTTTATAGTGGTGACCTGCAGATGCTGCCTGTGTGATTGGTTGACTTTGAGACATTCCACCTACCAGCTACTTTACTTATATTTGAGTGCCTGTATTTTGCTATTTCCCTTTTTTTCTCTTCCCCCTTCCCATTTCCACCCCCTTTAAGCCCTGAGGCATGGCGCACAAACCTGCTGCCTAAATGTAAACAGTGCTGCTATTTCCATTTTTTTTTTTTTTTTTAAGTCCCAGTGGGCTCCACTCACAGCCATTTAGCTTAGGTAAACACATTTTAGCAGAAATAGCCCTCCCGTGGATGCATATATGATCTTCATTTCATGAAGTAAGACGTTGCAGCCTCAGACACACCCCCTTACTTAGCTGTGCTTAGCTAAGCACAAACCCAGGCAACAGAGCTCCAGTGTGCTTACAGCAAGCATGACACACCCCCTTTTCATGGTAGCTGCTCCTACTGTCTACACTATCCTGTTATAGCACCTACATGGTTAGGTGCAGTGTGTGGACTTAAAATATCTTGTCATTCAGTAAATTTCCCCTTATTTGCATACCCAATGCCTTAGTCCATAGTTATTACTCTGACGTGGAGCTTTTCCCCTTGACAACCAGTGCTCCCTGGTAAGGTTTTGATTCTGCCTTCCAGTCCTATAATGGCAAAATGCAGATTTCCCCTAAACTTGAGCTTTAATATTTTTTTTTTGGCATGATCCCATTTCTGCACCCCTGCCCTATGCTTAAATGGCCAAGATCAGCCAAAAAAATACTTAGCTTATTTATTAAATTAAACACTTTTCCATTCCAGTGGCCATATATTTGGCATGCCTAACGTTTATAGTACATGCTTTTATTTGAGCTGTCACGTCTCTATTTTGTTATCTGCAGAAATGTGTTTCTTTAGTAACCAAACACATTTCTGCAACTAGCATTGTTCCTGCATGGATGCCTGCCTGCTTCCTGAATTGCTAATTCACCTCATTTGCATGGTTTTCACCAGCAAATTAGGTAATTAGCATTCTGCAGGTCTTTCCTTGCAGGAACAGTGTCGGTAGGCTCATGCACGTCAGATTGGCTGTTTCATAAATCGCTTGATGGCCATATTCCGTGCAGGAGTGGCTACACTGTTCCTGCATGGAGATTTTTGTTTAATGAATCCCACAGAAAGATCCAATAAAATGCTCATCATATAGACCAATTTCATTGCTGAATGTTGACTATAAATTATTCATGGCTATACATACAGATGGAATAAAGACATGCTTCTGGAGCGTTTCTCCCCGGCGGCTCCACGAAAACAAAATAAAACAGTTTCTTTCACTTTTAATAGATAATGATCAAACAGGTTTCCTACTGAATAGGAATGTTTATGATAATATCAAAAGAATAATGTCTCTGATCTGGCCTGTAAAATGTAAGAAGGTTTAATAATAGCCAGTTTAGATATTAACTGTGCCTCTGTAAATTGGAAGTATCTTTTATTAGTTCTAGAAGAAAGTAATTTCTCCCACAAATTTATACAACTTATTAATCTTCTATATGTAAATTCCCATGCATATATTAAAATAGGACCATTTACATCAGAGTCAATCAAAATCACAAAAGCTACTAAACAAGGATGCCCTCTCTCACCTTTATTTCCTTTAGCTTTTGAACCATTTGCCAATCTTATAAGATCTCATAGTGACATTAAGTGAGCTCTAAAAAGTAAAGATTTAATAGTCAAGATTCAGCTATTTGCTGAAGATATTCTCTTGACTTTAAAAGACCACAATAAATCTCTCATAACTCTTTTTACCATAACAGGCGTTTTTCAAAAAAATATTGGGACTTAATTTTAATAAAAAAAAACAAAATTCTACCTATAAATGTTGGTAGTAAGGATATATGAGAAGATCTTAAGAAATACCAAGCAAAGGAAGGACAATTAAAGTATTTAGGAATGGCTATCACCGAAAGCATCAAAAAGACAACAGATATCAATTATGAAACTAGTCTGCAGAATATAGAGAGTCTTATAAATAAATGAAATAAATACTTCTTTACTATGGATGAGAGACTATCTATTATTAAAATGATTATTCTCCCAAAAATTTATACATAATACAATCCCTATTCTTACCTGTATCCAAAACCATTATAAAGAAATTCAGCACCTTAATCCAAAAATGTTTATGGTTTCCTAATAAACCTAAAATAGTACTAAATAATCATATCAGAGACTAGACAGATGGCATTAGTATACCAGACTTAGAATTATACTCTACTGCTTCTGTCATTAAAACAATAATTCTGTTGTCAAATCCCTATTACACAGCCAAATGGAAAGACATCTATGGACACTATTTAACTCAAACTAATTTTTGGAACCATCCTAATAAATTCATATACCCTCATAACTCTATGTATTGGTTACTCAAAGAGGAATTTATAAATAATTCTAATTCTAAAATCAATTTGGACATTATTCATCTAATAATAAGAACATTGAGAAGCTTTTTTTCTCAAGAACCCAGCATATATAGCACGGCTGTTTCTTATTTTCCCAATAGCTTATACACAAAGTAATATCACATCTTCTAATGAGATGATCATGAAAATTCTTAAAGGAAAAAAAATCTTATTTATTGGTCTCAATTGCTGCATAAAGAGAATGCTTTATCAGCCCAATATATATTAGATAAGTTTAATATAGATAAAGAACTATGGCTACACATTCTAAACTGTACACAATATACTGAAAGAAGAATAGACACTATGCAACCAAAAGTTAAAACGTACATTCAAAAATGTATTGACTTTTTACAGATTCATATTCAACAAAAAATTGAAGGAAATAGCATATTATCTAAAGCATATAAAACACCAATAATAGAAGTAAAATATTTTAAAGAATCATATTGGGATTATTTTCAAAAACATAACCCCCAGCGATGTAGATAACGAATTACTCTTAAAATCATCTCAGTTAACTATTTCTTCACTTAAATGGAAATTGTTCTCATGGAAATTTATACAAACGTCATTTTATACACCTCATAAAGTGGAAATTATATATAAAACTAAAATCATTTGATGGAGGTGTAAATTAGAAGGGAAAGCAGATTGGGAACATATATTCTTTGAATGTGTTGAAATTAAAGCATATTGGGAGAAAATGAATAATTTCTTGCAGGCTTTATTTTCTGATAAATTTACATTGACTAAATCCTTAGTTCTGTTTAATACTCCAATACCTGAATATGTTGCAAAAGTGAAATATCCAGTTTTGTGGAGCCTGCTATCAATTGCTAGAAAAATAATAACAAGGAATTGGAAAAGCAATAATATTCCCTCCTTTAATGAATTTAGAAACATTGCTTCTGTAGTTAGTCATTTGGAGATTATTGCAATATGAACTAGAACTACAAGAGTCACGTCCTCATACAATTCATGGAAAGGACTAAGTGAACTGTTAAACAAACAATGAATGTTTGAAGGCAATATATGCAAATATTTATACATATTTAATAGTGTGCTAACAGACACCCTGTGTAAATAGTTGTTTTATTAGTTGTTTATATGTTATTTTTTCTGCGTTATTAGCAAGAAAATTATTTCATGTTCTATTACATTTGATATTAACACAGTTATTTCATTGCTATTGAATTTTTTATTATTGTTGATTTGAAATCCAAATAAAAAATTATCAGAGAAAAAAAAAAGGAGCTTAAACCCATAATGCCTCACTACCTAAATTAATGTATAGGCTACTGTATTTCCAAACTAAATGCATCAGAGCAGGTGCTTACTTCCTTTAAAGAAAAGTCAACTAGTTTTATCAGGTGAAGCACCTAACATCGATAATTATTACATGTGATTATTTAGTACTGAAACCACAATGTAAACAAGAAGTGGTTCCTCTAAAGAGGTAACTTGTTTTCTAATTATCCAGAATTTTGCAGTTATATGCAAGTTGTTGTCTAATACTTCTATGGCATCATTTTATAGGTGTGGCTTTAAAGACATCTGAGTAAGCAGGAAAACTAAAAAAATCAAGAAAATAATTTTCATTCTTTTTCAAAATCACTAGTAACTTTAACATGTGGAATATAATGGGAAATGAAATTACTTAAAAAATAAACAGGCATGTGAATGTGACCAATATACTTTAAGCTGATACTTAATAAAGGATTTTCAACTGTAAGCAGACTGCTGCCTTGCTTGGATTACTTTCGAATACTTAGTAATGCTGTACAATTCTATTATTTTTTTTTGTTTGTTTTGTTTTGACTTAAGACGAGTTTAAGTTCGCTACTTCTACTACTATTGTCTGATCTGATTAATATACAGTGATTAACTAGAGATATATGGACTAAAAATCTTCCACACAGAGAAGTTCCTTACACTGTTTTAAATAATTATTCTGGAACATTAAGATGGTATTTCACATGAGCTTGGCAAAATACATAAATACATCTGGCATCTTCTGTGTCATCAAGGAACTCTGAAAGCTTCTTCTGCCAAGACAAGACTGTCATTATGACTGGAGAAGGGCAAGATTCAATAATTACATCAGTACTATCTATATGCCAGAGTCTAAAACAGAGGGATCTCCAGTTCCCATTCAGTGTAAGCTAATAGGGGCTGGTAAAATCCTACATTATGGGCTTGCTATGCTGCGTAAAGTCAGCACTGTACATTGGTAAGGTTCACTAATGTACAAGACTGACTAAATGAAGAGTCCCATTCAAGTAAATAAACCATCACTAAAATTCCTTTGGGGATGGTTTTGTCTGATAAGTTGTTAAAAAATTATTTAAATCCCTTTTGGGATAGTAGTCCTGAATAGCTCTCTCTCTCTCTCTCTCTCTCTCTTTTGTTGAATGTGGTGAATGCAGGCATACTGGTATACTGGCCTGAATGCTTGCAGTCACCTATCTGTCATGAAGATATAGCTGTTGCACCCACAATCTTGTAGCTGTGCAGCTCTACATTGACGCTGGTATTACAGACAGACTCATTTTCTCCAAAATCAGGTCTAATATACAATTAGATGGGCTGTGTTCACCATAGGTAGTGAGATTCCTTAACACAAAATGTTAGGAAATCTGATTACCTTGTCTGGTTATAGGCACTCCAGTTTATTCAATACTTCAGCATTGTGAGGTACTGAATTGGGTAAATCTCAACTCTCTGGATGATGTAACCCCAGGTGCAAGGCGGACCTGGTATTACAGGCAGACTCTCTTCCTGCAATACCAGGTCTGACACATGAATGGAGCTGTGACACCAGACAACTGCAGCAGGATTGGACAATTCTGGAACTATGTTCTTCATAATTAATAAGATTCATTAACACCAAATGCTAAAAAATCTTATTACCTTTTCTGGATGAAGGCATTCCATTCAGTTATACAGTTTGGCATTGTGACATATTTGTGGGTGAATTTCAACTTTCTGGATGATGTAATCCTAAGGGCAAGGTGAATTGCACATTTTGGTGTACTCAGACCAGATAACCCTAATCATAATATTCATATCCTTTTGGAATCTGGCCGTTATAGGAGCAGAATGTACTGCAATTCCAAGAAAGTAGCCAGTTAAACTGCTGTTATAGCTAGAAAGAATAAAAAAAGGTCTAATGAAAGAAGAACTATATCATGGCCAAACAATAGTACCTGTTTCATTTGCTATTTCCCCAGTGGAACAAAGAATGCAGTCAAAGCAACAGACTGATTGTCCCTTTTGTATCATTTTTCTGTAACCCAGAGGGCATTCCTCACTGCAGACAGATGTTGGAATCTGTGTAGTTAAACAAGAGACAATGGCATTAGTCACTTAATTCAAAGAGATATCTGTAAATTTTGAATTTTCATAAGATAAGGCAAATTTCCACCATTTCAAATAAATGTGCTTACACTGAATCAACTGGATTCTACCTGTGGCAAAATTATTTCTGGGACTGTCACAAGAAAGTAGTTCTAAAACTGAATAGCATAACTTGTGGGAGAACACATTTCATTAAACCAGTTCTAAATAGCATGATGCTTGAGATACTTACATTTAATGTCCAGGAATATGCATCTTTAATTCTAATGTTCACTGCCGTTACACTTTTATACAAAATGTGCACTCTCGTTCATTAATGTGAAAATGGAAAACAGTTTGCACAGACTCTTTCGATATCAGCTTTGCCAGTCAACTGACAATATTCCCAAATGAAATCAATCCTCATACAGATCATTCTGCTAGAACGAGATCAGGTTTTCAAGGCTACTGATATTTTTTACCTCTGCAATTAGTGTCATCTTGGCCTTCAAAAGTTTTACAACTGCCTTTGCCAATCAAGATGCTCTTGCATAACCCTTGAATAATGACACTACCTGCAGAATCAAGTCTCACATACATGTGGGTGATGTACTGACAGGTAATAGGGGTCAGTATAGGAGCACCCAGTGACTGCAGATCTGCAGCATATTGTGCATAATGGGGCTTCCATTTACACTGGAGATGGCTCAAAATAGTAACTTATGAATTAATTTAGTAACAGACTCCCTATTCAGACACACTGCATGCCCAACCTTTGTTGAGAATGCACAAATAAGAACTTGTTGCCTGTCATGCTTGCATTTTCATGTCCATCATACAAGTGGTGCTGTTGTACAACACTGCCTCTGGGATGTACAGCTTTACCTGTATGTTAGAACCGATACTGCTGGAAGAAAGGCTCAATGCCTGCCGTATGCATGCTGACATACAAAAGGACCTGCAGTGCCCTTCACTATCAGCTCTTCATAATTTTGCAGAACATCCCCGATTAGCCTCATATTTTTGACCTCTCCCTCATATATGCTTTGATTTTCTGATAAATTATCGAGAGTTGTATCAGCCAATGATGATAGGCAATAAGAGTAGCATACTCTTTATTTTTCAGAAAATGTACGCTTAAGAAAAATATGTTGATCTGTTACCATTTTAAATGAATGTGAGTAATATTTAAAATTGTCACTGATTCTGGACCTTTGTCTTACATAAGCTTTGTCCCTCATTCATGAGCAAAAGTGGACTCAGCAGTTCTTCCAAGGCATCAGCAGTGAGTGGTCAGACTATGTGAGGAATGAGTAATAAGGTTTACCATAGAATGTTTTAACACCTCATTACATGTTATCTAGCAGGACTTCATTGCATGCAGCACCTCATCATTGTGAGTTATTGTGGAAGGTGTATCCTGCTCTCCCAATATTATGATATACTGTGGGGGGGGGGGGTTATAGTATGAAATCAAGGTAAGGTTGCTGGTTAGCACAGGTTGTCTTTTATGCTATCTCTATCCTTTTGGAATCTGCCCAATTTACTTATGCTCTAAGCAGGTTATAGGGAGGTTATTATTTAATGAAATCAGTTAACTTGTTTTATTACTTCCAGGTTTACATTTGTTTATTTCTATTTTATAGGTTTTTTTTTCTATTTGATCATTTCATGTAAACTATCTAGTAAATAAGCAGTATAATAAACTTGAGCTTAAACTACTATGAGCCTTTTATAATAAATAAATAAGTCTTTGCTCAACACTTTCAAATACTGCAGAAAATTGCTTATTCTGTCTTTCCAACGTAAAGCCAAGAAACCATACTTTTAGGAGACTTAAATGTGGACTGTTTAGCCATCTCAGCCAGCAATCCCACATCTGCCATAAATCTATTCAATTTCATTCAACTAATCACTAAACCTATCAGATACAACAAATCCTCTAACAGATCATCAACCCTTGATTAAGCAGCCCTTTTAAAAGACCCATGCAACATTATTCCCTCTGAAACACTGCCCAACTCAGTAAGTGACTACCTTCCAGTCTTTATAAGAAGGCACATAATACACCCTCCAAAAATTCACAATTATAACACATTCTGCAGCTTTATCAACTTCAGCAAAGATACCTTCACAGACCTGTCAAAACTGTTTTATGGGCACCCATTACAAACTCTCCCCCAATACGAAGCAGCCTTATTTTTCATTGGAAGATTTTTTCACATACTAAATCTAATAGCCATAATCTGAAATAAAGTGGTAAAACATAGCCTCATATGGCTATCAAAAAAAGGAAAGAAGTGATAAGCACTACAGACAAAGCCTAGAAGACATGACTGAAAAAGCAAAACACAATTGTTTGTTTGTGTCTTTCGGCTTTTCCCGGTTAGGGCTCGCCACAGCGGAACTCCGGTCCGCTAGTGATTGGCAGTTGATTTTTTACATACCGGCTTGCTAGGCCTGACGCACAACCTTCAACGAAGGTACACCCATTCACACATGTCTCCACGCAGAAGACGCTCTAGCTGAGAATCAAACCGGACAGCGTCTTACTGTGAGGTGACAACGCTACCGCAGCACCACCACTGCGGGTCTCAAAAAGCAAAACACAATCAAACACAGAAATCTTTATCAACTCAGAAACTGTACACAATTACTCTTAAGATCTGATAAAAATAATATTACAACTCACTACTAATCACCCACTTACAACCCAAAAAGGTTTTAGTTCTCCATATATGATATACTTAATGCGTCCTATTCAACCACCTCCTGTCACCATCATCACAGCTGACCATGTTTCTAACCAATTGAACTCACACTTTATACAGATGGCCTCATCACTTGCTAACAGTCAAATAACTACCTCATCCACCCTGTCCACCTTATCTCTTTCATATGTCCATTTATTTTACTTTAATCCAATTCCCATCAACACTATCAAAAAATGTTTTCATAACTTAAAACTAACTACACTCAGTGCAGATAACTGACTAGCCAAATTAGTCAGCATGGTTAAAGACTCCCTAGCCTACCCCATTTCTAACCTAGTTAATACAAGAAAAGTATGTACCTAATATCTGTAAAAAATTGTGTAATAATTCCTCAACATAAGGGAGGAAATTGCACTGACTTTAATAATACTGCTCCATATCCATCCTGTCACCACTGTCAAATGTACTGGAAAATGTATCTAATTGCAACTCATTAAGCATTTAACAGACAGGTATCTCTTGTCTTCTTCTCAGCACTGCTGCAGACCATACCACATCACAACTACAGCTCTCCCCAGTTTCATTAACTATGTGAATCTCCATAGGAATACTGGAAACCTAGTATCCTGTTTGTTCCTTGATATGTCCAGGGCATTCAACACTGTATCCCACCAATCGATCGTTCAAAGACACTCCACAATAGGGCTGTATAGCCCTTCTCTCTCTGTTGTTTTGAGAACTCTATCAATAGTCTACAGTAAAATGTCAAAAAAAGAGCAGATTTCCATCCTACCTATCTTAGTTGGAGTTCCACAAGCCTCAAGTCTAGGTTCCACAGATTACAAAGTATTTATTAATATCTTATACACAGTGAACAACAACACTACTCTCATACAATATATTGATGATAACCATCACCTCAGCAAACTGTGTTGCTATTGAACTTGTTACCCACACAAAACTCCTCTGTGCCACAGTAGATGACCAAATAAAATTTGATGTCCAAATACAACAGGTCATAAAAGAAAACACATCAAAAACTATATCATTTCATCGCAGACACTTTCTAACTAGCTATGCAAGGTATACTGTCACCACTGTCTTTCTACTACCCTCACTACTACTGCATGTCTCCCCAATCTACACAAATTTTCTGCAGTATCTCCTAACTAAACTTGAACAATGCTACAACTAGAGAGCAAGATTTGCAGCATACCATCCTGCTAAATTTCACCATTATCTTGCTCTGCAACAAGTTCAGTAGCTGGAACCAACACATTATCTGTCTTAAACTGAGCTGAGCATTGTCCATAAAATTCTCATCAAACATAAAAACTGTGCTGCTGTCCTAAATCTAGTGGAGCTCTACCCCCCACATAGCTCACTCTGCTCAACAAACAGGCCACTAATAACCATAATTGAGCTGCCCTATCCTTATACTCAAACTGTGTCAATAAATTGTGGGACTTAGGATATCTTAAGTTCCTTTAGATAGAAAAAAAAATTGTCTAGATTCAAAACCTTACTAAAGCACCACTTCAACAACTCGTGGATATTCAACTTCACTTCCCCTGAATAGCTGTTAAATTCCCAATTCTGTTTCCTTCTGTGGCACTACATGCCTTATTTTCTTGTAGTTCATCTACATCTGTATTTGGATGCTATCTGCTATTTCTAAAGTTGCCTCTTTTATCTTAGTAAAAGTATAATGTAATTATTCCTACAATCATCATTTTAGCATAAGTAATATAACTATTAACCTCTATTGCTTATTTATTTATTTTTGCATGGTTGCATAAGTGAATAATGTTATTACACTTCTTTTCAAAGCTAAAATGTTTAGTTTATTTAGAAGTGTTCTCCCCAGGCCTCTGCTGAAAAGGGGATAATTTAGAGCCCAGTTGAACATCTCCAGTTAACAAGGGAATGAATAAGTAATTAAATAAACATATCCTCTAAAATCAAGGTGTGACTGAGTGAGAATCAGTTCCTTCATTACAATGATTGAGAACACGATTTTTTAAAACTCCACCAGCACTCATCAAAGAGCTTTTTAGTAAGAGAGACAAGCACAAAAGCACCCCAAATTCTTTCCAAGCGATGCACTGTGGTCTCACATAGACAGTGATGCCATACTGTACACATCACAATGGGAAAAACTTTGAGGAGTAGTAATTGTAATGAAATTTAATCAGATCATTAATATCTGACCAAATGTCCCCCAAGGAATCCAGGGAAGCCATTTCAAACTTCAATTTCCTTCTCTTCACCTTGTGTATTCCAATACTTATAACTTACAACTTAACTGCACTGTTTGCCAGTATCTTTGGAAGAAGTTATGCACAGTCCAGTCTATGTAAAATGGACCTTAATGGTCCTTACAATTTGTACTTGATCTTTTGAGTAAGTACTCTGTCTTCATTCTCAGGCTCTGTTTTGTTGTGCCCACCAGATATGTACGGTTAAATTGCTCTAGCCTGTTTAGTTTATAACATAAATTTAAGCCCATACACCATTATATGTGATTTTTTTTCTGTTGTTGACGCATGAATTGGTCCTATACATATATTTAAAAAAAACATTTTTAAACACAATGCCTGCATGCCAGCTCTCTCATTATGCTATACATATACATATATCTGTATATATATATATATATATATATATATATATATATATATATATATATATATATATATACTACCCTGCACTTATTAGACTGTAATTTGCACAAACTTAAATATTTCCAGGGATACAGTATGCAAAAGAAAAGCAGTATAATATCATATAATGAAGATAAATAAGGGAAATAAAAATGACTAGAGAAACCAAGCATTCTGGCAGCATGGATAGAGGGCTAAATATGAACGCTGGATAATAAATACTGCGTACAGGCCACCGGGCACAGTGCAGAAGGATGAATGCTTTAATGACAGAATAAAATGTGAAATGGTAAGGGAAGTTGGTAATCAAGGACTCAAATACTAATAAGAAAAAATTAATTTTAGGTACCTTGCTTCAAGCTGTTTTCAAGTTGCACTTTGAGGATGCAGCAGGGAAAGGAAATAAAAGGATGGTGCAAGGAAATAAAATTACAGGGTGCATTGTTGATTAAGATAGAGGGAATGAAGAGGGTGGTAAGGTAAGGAACCACTGAAAAATATTAATCATTCAATTACTCTGAGGATGGGAGAGAGGTAGGGGACTGCAGAACATTAGATCTCTGAGGTTAAGGTACACAGTTTGCAATAACGTGGGGAAAGGTATGGCTGCGTATGGTGTAGGAGGTATGATAAAGAACACAGAGAAGCATATGGAAGGGGATAGGAATACAGCTAAGGAGAAAAAATAAGATTCCAATCTAGTTAATCAGATAGGTCAAATGATTAAGTTATACTAGATCTCAGTTTTAAAACTGGGATGGAGTTACAGCTTGGTTACCAGAAGTGTGTCTCCTTTTCAAACCTACGGCCAGTGGACTGTCACTACAACAGCTTGTCACATCCGCAGAGTAGTATATATTAGGAATATTTTCTGTGTATGCTTTTCCTCACTGCAGTAAGTATTTGGAAGGATTCCAGCAAAAAGTCATCATGATATAACAGTTGAGATGATAAAATGAGTGCCATTGCAATAAAGTACTACACTCTACTCTGTTCCAGTCAATGATGCTGAGGGGAGTTATGTTGACTGATACTTACATGATACTTGCATCCATTAATTGCATGTGAGCTATTCTTTGAAATAAAGTTTATAGTATATGACGCCCTGCACTTCTAAAATACATTGCAGCTTTGGTGGTAACATACAGTCTCATATACCAATACCATCTTACTAAGTAGATACTGTAACATTTCCTTAAAGATAGCATTAATAGCTTGTCTGACCTTGTTGTGTTTTTCATTCCAAAAAACTGAAGTTAGATTTATTTTGATCTGTTCACCGTGGGGAGCACTGAAGTTAATTCTTCCAACTTTTGCAACATGGAACACATCACTGTGTAGTATTTGTACATTTATGACATCATATATACCCACTGCATCACCACTGTGGTCGAAAAATACTTCCTCATCAGTCTTTGTGTAAAAATGGACATTTTTTATATAATGAAGGAGCTACATCAGTAAACAGTTATGAAATCATGTTAGCATTAAAGACCAACAAGAATTAATAAAAAGACAGCAAATGCAGTATGCATACAGTACAAATCATATGGTCTTAGATATTCTTTGTACTTCAACATTTAAATTGTAAGTACTTCACTAAAACCTGACATTCTGCAAATGAAAATGTTCATCAGTTCTTTTAATCATTTTACTTTGTTTCCACATGCTCATGCTGTGTATACTCAGCCCCCAGCCTCCAAAACAATTTATTCTCAAGGTAAGGTAGTACCCCAAACTTGTGAGAATCATTGAAATATAGGCAATTTTGAAACAGGTTTTGCAAGCTTCCTCTGGTAGTATATACAAATGAGAAAGCACTGTGGTGCACAGCAGCTACTCCTATTTCCAAAAGGCTCAGTAGAATCATAGCATTATATGCACACAAAAGTAAAAATAAACCGAACAAACCACTGGGTATCTATGTGTCTGAAGATGGAAATAATAGTCTATATTAATTTGGTGGAAATATGATTTCTTGAGAATGGCTAACACCTAGTAAAGGAAATTGAGACAGGCGGATGGTGGCATGCATTAACATTCAGCATTAACATTTCTTTGAGCTTAGGCTAATTAGGGGTTGAATCCAAGTAGTCCTCTAAAGCTAAAACATCTCTCACATAATGCTTTTTATACTGTCAATGTAAATGTTTTCATTGCTTGTCCTCACTGCCTTTCCTGTGGTACTGACTGAGTTTGCTCACTTTTGGTGGAAAGTGTATTGGAAAATCAGGAGACCTGTTTGCCACTAAATGTTTTCTGGCTTCTTTTGTATACTACAGCAGTGAACATTATTATTTATTTTGCTAGATGACCACTCTTTTCACCCTCCCAGTGATTGTTTGGCCTTATTCCCTTGTTTTCTGGCTTCTTTTGTATACTATAGCAGTGAACATTATTATTTATTTTGTCAGATGACCATTCTTTTCACCCTCCCAGTGATTCTTTGGTCTTATTCCTTTGGTACTGCTACTTTTGTTTACTATAAAATTCCTAATAATAATTACAAATGGTCTTTAAGGTGGTTGATCAATACGCAGTGATATGTTTGGGATGCTAATTTGTATTTGGGTGAAACAAGCTGAAAAAATTTACTGTGGCTAGTGTATGTATGAAACAATGTTGAAACATATTACTGTGGCCATTATTTTTATCACAGTCAGATGCATGAGATGTGCTTGATCAGCAAAGTGGATATAATTGTTGAGTACATGGACTGTCTGTGGTATTGCTGCTGGAATCAAGTTAAAAAGCAATCTGGTTTTGCAGAACTAGTGTGCATGTGTGTGAAGCAAACTGAACAATAATTATGATAATTTTAAAACACAGTGAGATAAATGACAATAAAGTGGATGTAATTAATGGGTAAAATGTCTGTCTGAGGACACAATTGATTGATACAGTGTTGGCCATTGTTTCCCACAGTCAAACAAGAGCATTGCACACAATAAGTATGTATTTTTGATGGTCTAAGTAGAAGGTGTGTGATACCAACTGATCATTAACATAACTGCTTAATGGGTAGTGTAAGCATCAAATAGAAACTGCACCTCTGGTTGAGTTCTTGTTTGTGGCTCTCTCTGTCTGGAGTCTGAATGCCCTTCTTGTCTGGGTGTGGGTTTTATCCAGATGTCTGGTTTTCTTCCACTTCCCTCATAAGTTAATTGGCATGTGTAAATTTTTCCTGTGGGCGACCAGTGTGTGTGTGTGTGTGTGTGTGTGTGTGTGTGTGTGTGTGTGTGTGTGTGTGTGTGTGTGTGTGTGTGTGTGTGTGTGTGTGTGTGTGTGTGTGTGTGTGTGCGTGTGTGTGCGTGTGTGTGTGTGTGTGTGTGTGTGTGTGTGTGTGTGTGTGTGTGTCTATGGTGTGATGTATCTTGTTTGTCAAGAGCAGTATCAGTATGTATGTGCATGTGCAAAAATATTATTAATTTTATCTGTGGATATAGAATTAAGGCACATACATAACTCTTGTTGTTAGCAGTAAAATGTTAAAAGATAATTATCTTCCTGCAATAAGACATAACATGTTTCACAGATATCTAGACCCTCGGATCTTCTGGAGGACACCAGGCTCACAACACCCTTGACTGTATAAGAGGATTTTAACTCAGGCTTAATAGGGAACCTCATCCTCAGCATCTGCTCTGGTCCCCCTAATCTAAGACCAACCCTGCACAGAGGTGTGGACAGAATGTCACTATAAATTCTATGGCACTGGAGACAGTCTGATCATTATTTCTTTAATTTTCCTCACAGTCAAATATCAGTTGTGTGTACAGAACTTCAGGATAACTTGCCCAGGAGTAACAAGTTGCTATTACCCACTCTGTCTATTTGGATCTACTACTCCGACACCATGGTTTTGGATGGCTTCAACTATCTATCCATTGACTGGTTAAATTACTTGTGCTCAAACTCACTTGCCTAAAGGTGCCTTGACTTCATTAATTCCAATGCCCTGGACCAGCTGGTTGACACCCCCACAAGGGGTAACAACATGCTGGCTCTGGTGCTTGCTTACTAATATGGGGGATCACTGTAGCACCCCCACTGTGAGGTCTTCCCTGGTGAGATCTGACCACAAATCCATCTCATTCGAATTAACTATCACAGCTGCCCCCTGCAGCAGCAACTAAACTAAAAAACTTCTCCAAAACAGAGTATAACCTCTTACAGGATGGTATAAATAGTTTCACTGCACCTCCCCCCACAGATGGGACTGACAACTATGGCAAGTTCTGCACCAGTGCTTTATACAAACATCTGTATAACTGCATTGACTCAGCAGTACCTGATAGGACCAAAACAAGCTCCTCAAGGAAGAGCAAACCTACCTGGTGAACAACTGCCATTAATAGGCTTTACAATAAGAGGAATAAACTGCTGCCTAAGAGTAAGAGGGAGTGAGCCCTAAACTCAAAACACTCCCTCCTCAGCTTAAACAAGTGAATAAGACTTCTTGTGAAGTCCTCTAAAGCAAACTATGAATCCAAATTAGCTTCCTCAACTAAGGACAATCATAAGGTCTTCTTTAGTTACATCCATAACCTAAAAGGAAAGGCCCAGATTTGTGCTGAACTGGTAGTTAATAATAGCACATATAATGAGCCTGCAGACATAGCTAACCTATTGGCTGACAGGTTCTGTGAAAACTTCACTCCCCTGTCCCTGCCAATTGTACCCCATGACATCCCTACCACCTGTCACTTACCTTGTATCTCTAAAGAGCAGGTCATAAATACCCTCTCTAAGGCCAAAAACACAGAATCTGTGGGACCTGATAACAAACCAGGCTGCATCCTACATGGGCTCCAACAAGAATTAGGAACACCATTGGGTAGTCTCTTCAGTCATAGTCTAAGAATCGGCTTTATCCCAGCTGAATAGAAAATGGGCTGTTGGACATGCTACACTTAAAGAAATCTCAATCCCTCAGAGCCACACGCTCCAGGGATCTAAATCTTGTCATCACAATAACCAAAACATGCTGGAGGGATAGGTTCCTGACCCAGAGACTCCCCAGACTCTGGAATAGACTGCCCATACATGTCAAGCAGAGCACCTCTTTGACCCTTTTCAAAAGGAACCTTGATGATTGGATGGGAGAAAGGAAATTCACCCCAGGGATCATGTCAGTCGCCCTGCTAGACAGGGATCCATGGAAGTAAATAGTGTGGGAAGAAATAGCCAGGGAATTGTTATGGCTAGGCTTGTATAGGCCCTAGGGCCAATAGCCTAGTACCAGCCTATGAACCTATTAACCTATGAACTATTATTCTCTTGCACAAAGGTGGTGCTTCCACTGACCCCAGGAACTATAGTCATCTTAGCCTGACTAGCCTTATCTGCAAGGCCATGGAGAAAATCATCATGGACCTTATCAACAAAGATATAGGTAATCTCAAAACACTTGACCCTACTCAGTTTGGATTTGTCAAAGGGAGATCATGGCTGTTAAACCTGATGGACTTCTTCAAGGTCCTGGATGAAGGGAAATCTGTGCATAGAGCCTACCTAGCCTTAGCCAAGGCGTTTGACACTATCCCCCACTCAGGCATCATTGACAAGCTCACCCAGCTAGGTATCAACTCTTATATCATTAGATGGGTCTCTAACTGGCTCACTGATAGAACCCATATAGTCAAAATAGGGGAATCCACCTCCAACAATAAACCTGTAACCAGTGGTGTTCCACAGGGATCAGTCCCGGTACTCTACTGTTTAGAATCTATTTCTCCAAAGTAGAAACAAAACTAAAGGTCTGCGGCTGACAAAGTTTGCTGATGACTGGAAACTGGGAGCAGTCATAGAATCTCCAAATGATGTCAACATCCTACAAGAGAGTCTTACACAAACAAATGATTGGTGCCAAAGTCATGGCCTTAAACCCAATGCAAAAAAATGTAGTATCATCCTTTTCAATAAAAACAATGTTCCTGCTAACTACCACATAAATAGCAACAGCTTAAGTACACACTCAGTGGTGAGAGACCTGGGCACACAGGTTAACAGCTATAAATTCACATGGGGGTTTTACCTGTGTCCCTGTTGGACAGGGGCAATATGTGCTGATTGTGAAAATAAGGGTAAAAATTGGCCAGGCTTATAAGGGCCCTAGGGCTATTAGCCTAGTAAATTCCTATGATCCTATGATCCTATGATTACTATGATCATTACTTTTCACTTACCTTACAATCAAACATCATACAGCTGGCAACTTTTGTGGTACAGGTAAGGAGGCATGCTGTGTATATACATTTGACAGCATCAGGTTGAACTATATTACTGTAGCCATCTGTTCTTTTACTTTTATCCTTGTTTAACTTCAGAGGGGTACACAGAAGGTATCTGTCTTTTTTGGGGGTAGGGGTTTGCAGACATGCTGTGCATATATGTACAGCAGCATTCACTTAAAATACATGCATGTGGCCATATGCTCTTTCATTTCCATCCAAGTTTAACAATAGAAGGTATGTAGAGTATGAAAGCCGGTACTATTCCTGGGCATCATTTATATATCCTTGCAAAGATTTGTCTTCTCACTTTATTGGGAAATACTGTTTATTCAGTTTGAAAATTAAGCTTTGTACACAAAATATGTCCTTCTTCAAAAAAAAAAAGTAAGACTGAATTTATTTTCTTGCTCATGAGTTTTGATCGGATCAAAAGTTTGGAAAAAAGCTCTAAAATACACCTCAGAGCATCTAGACTATCATGGTTCCTTGGCCTAGTAGTTCCAAGACCCATAGTTCAAATTACTTTATTCACAATTATTACAATATAGTCTTGCCCAATTATGGTGCATCAAAAGGATGGAGAAAGAAGCTGAATTGTAAGACAAAGTATAAAAAGGCAAGAAAGAGGTAGTCTAGATGTTGTGTGGAAGCCAGGTGGGGGAAAACAGGGGGCAATGGGGGGGAACAATGTTTTGCAGGGTGAATATCATGGATTCCTTTGTCTAGGTCTCTATTTCACCTAACTCTGGCCTGTTGGTCACAGATGAACTTCTGCATGTATATAGTTAGTAAAGTGACTAGTATAAATGGGTACAGAGGCAGCTTATGGACAAAAATGACTGACCACTGCTGTTATTTGATCACATGTCAATAATCATTGATCCCCATAAAATAGCCCCACCAATTCCATTTAGCCTCATGCATTCAAGTGCACACTGCAGCCCCATTTACTATGAAGTCACACATCACTATTGCTTCTTTGTAATATATGGAGAGTTCTAGCTGCTCAGACATTTTTGAGTTGTTTATTCAAGTCCGACCCTTCACAACCTCACTGACAATAACACACCAAGCCTGTCTGTCTGCCAGTTATTTAACTTCTTGTAAATTTGTATGTGTTACTTCAACAATAATGTATCTATGGGGATTCCTCTCTTTGGATTATGTGGCTGAAGTATTTGAGTGTTACTTTTATTATCAGACCATTCAGTAAAAAGTATGAAGTTACTTTCTTAAGTATTCACTAATTTGATATTCCTGTAGTCCACAGAATTCTAAATTTATTTTCCAATACCACTGATATTTTGCACCACACAGTCTTACAGATAGTACAACTCACACGGCCATATATTGTTACTTGGAAAACTATACCTTTGACTATATAGACTATCATTGACAATACAATGCCTTATTATTTAATGTTTTATCCAAATTAATTTCATGGCTGCAGTTACCATCTACAGAGTTCTTTGAGCTCAGGAAAATAAAATCTTACACTTCCTCTACTTCTTACCACCTATTTGCAAAGAAGTGATTGAGCTAGAGGGCATAATAAAGCTATTTTAATGCTGGGCTGCAAAACAGCTTATATGATTTTTACTTTATCCTTTATCATAGATTCATAGATTCATAGATTATCCTTTATCGATAGGTTGTTCAACCTCTCTCCTCACCTACAGTCATTTGAGGTTGTTAATATTTTTTCCAGTGATGTTGATTCTAGTACCTGAGTTGCATAACCCTGGATTTTGTATAATACATTCACCATATAAATTCACTAAGCAGGGTAATACGGTATAGCCTTACCACACTCATTTCTAATATTGAATCAGTCAGTTATTTCCCACCAGTGGAATATGCATGGCTTTTAGACTTTTATTATGGTATTGCAGTTTGACAGCAGTTGCAACTATAACATTTTGATAAATCCTGGTGGGTATATTAGTTAATTCTGTTTGTGAGACGGGCTGTTATATCCATTTACCCTCCATTCACCTTCTTAAAAATAGGTAGTTTGGGGGGTTATAGATGACTGCATCCACCCCTACAAATGAAACAAAAATAACAATATATCTCTGACAGTAGTACAGAACAGGAACTGGCAATTACAGCGAACACTAATTTTTCCAAATGACATCACTTGGCATTCTGGATTTGCAGTTATCCAAAGTCCATTTTTATATAACTGCCTTCTTCACATTTAGCTGCTACATTTTCTTCTGTATACAGAGTATACAAATTAATTTGGAAGCAAATAAGCTGATAGTCAGAGAAAGATCAGATAGAATAACGGGCAAATTTGAGCTTGGTGTATAAGACAAAATGAGCCAGAGACTGGTAGAGTTCTACTAAGATAATTCGCTGGTAATATCAAACACTCTCTTTCAACAACTTGCAAGGCAGCTTTTTACATTGTCATCAAATGGTAAATATCAAATTGACTGTATACTTTGCAATCAGAGATGAAAGAGCTCAATATGGACAACAAAAACAAGCTCTAGAGTTGACATTGGCTCAGACCATTTTTTTTTTTTACAAATTTAGAATCAAATTAAAGAAGAAAGGGAAAAATCTCTATACCAGCTATAAATGATGCCAGCAATATTCCACATAGGTTCATAGGTTCATAGGTTGGTACTGGGCTATCTGCCCGAAGGCATATATTAGCCCAGCCATGTTGTGGGGTATTCACCGCCCCTTTAGTAGTTCCCTAGACCCTTGTACTAGCGGCTAGTACCCATGGCCCCTATCTAGTAGTGCTGTTGGTGTGATCCCCGGTGTGAATTTCTGTTACCCATCCACTCATCAAGGTTCCTCTTGAAGAGTGATAGTGAGGGGCTCTGTCTTATGTAGATCGGGACCCTGTTCCATATTAAGGGATGTCTCTGCGAAGGGAATCTATCCCTCCAGCATGTTCTATTCATTGTTGTGTTGAGGTTTATATCCCTAGAGCGTGTAGCTCGAGTAGATTTGGTTTTGCTAAGATGGAGCATGTTCAACAATTCTGGGTTGGACATGGCTCTGTACGTTAGACAGAGATCGCCTCTGAGAAAGCGGTATGCAACAGAGAACAGTCAGCTTTTTCAATCGTGCTATGTATGCTATGACTATGTAATGAAGATGAAGGGCAGATTTAAGATAATAAATCTGATGGATGGTGTCTGATGAACTATGGATAGAAATTTGGGATATTGCCCAAGAGGTGGTAATAAAAAGTATTCCAAATAGTAAGTAGCTCAAGATGGTAGGCAAAATGACTGTCTATGGAGGCTTTAAAGATAGCCAAGAAAGGGAGAAGAGCAAAAGACAATGGAGCTAGAGAAAATGTTTAACTGGAATGCAGAGTTCCAGAGAAAATCAAGACAAGATGAGGAACATGTCTCAATGAGGGATGCGAAAATTAAGAAGACAATGAAAATGGGAAAAGGAATAGGTGTTTTTAGGAAGATTGACAATATTACGGGAAACTTCCTTGTAAAGTTGGACATGGTAGAAATAAAGATGGGAACGTTCTAACTGGATCAGATGATATTATGATGAGGTGACAGGAATATACAGACGGTCGATATAAGAATGACCCTAACATCAATTACATTTATATGTAGCCTGATACATACCCAGAAATCTATCAGCTGACACAATGTAACACCAGAAACTTGTAAATCATAAACCGGCTCAGCTCCCCAGACACTGCAAACTTTAATAGACCAAAAGAGCGAAAAAACACATATGAACAGATAACTTAGGGCTTTCACCCACATGCATAGTTAGGCATCATCAGAGTAAAAGAGCCCATCATTTTTGTTGCATTTAAGGCTATTAATTAAAGACACAACCCTCTAAGCAACCAACCCCAACCAAAAAGCAATTTATAAATTAAAGTCACAGTAAAACATCACTCCTATGCTTGTTGGAAAGCACAGTTACTTATAACTAGAAAAAATATTATTCAATCTTAAAACACAAACATTTTAAAAAATCTATATATAAACATGTTTGTATAAAAGTAGTAAAAAATATATATATAATAAAAAATAATAATATAATAATATAATATAATAATATAATAATACAATGCATAACATTCTTCAAACAAATGTAGATTTATACTTTAAAATACTAGAGACTGAAATGTGATCATTAATGCCTGGAGGTCTAGATGCATCCAGCCTCAACTGCCAGATGCACTCCCTCATCTCAAGTAAAACTTTTAAATCACCTCCTTTGTCATTAAATGGAATTCTGTCTATTACAAAAAACAGAAATCTCTTAAAATTAGGGCAACTTAGACTATACATGTACAAGGCATTGTTAGTTCTTTTGTTCCTGATGTCTCTTAGGTGTTCCAGGATTCTGAGCCTTAACTTTCTTGTTGTTTTCCCAACATAGAAAGTAGAACAGCTCAAACATGTAGCAATATACACTACCATCTTAGTATTACAATTACAGAATCCAGGACACCTAATAGTTTTATAGAAGCCTTGAACTGCCACATAAGGGCCATTATTAATAAACTTACATATACTACAAACTCCACATTTACTCATTTTGGAGCTCTTATATGTCTCAATATTAGGTTCAGCTTCCATCAATTCTTTGAGGTTCCTAGCCCTACTATATGTAAAAGTTGGGGTGTTACCTATAATACTTATAGTATCACTGTCAAAAGAACTTTGCCAAGTGTCCTTACTAATTCTGATAATTTGCCCTGCCTGCCCATTATATGGCAAAATCATAGCCCGTTTTTTGTGTTGTGCATGGGACTCTGAAGCCAACTCATTCCCCTCCTGGAATTCCTTAGTTAAACCCCCATGCAAAATAGGTTTAAAGGATGCAATTCTCTTAGTTTCTATTTCTTTTCTAACTCTGGACAACATTTCTTGTGGATAACCCCTTTCTGTAAACATAGCAGTCAAGCTGGTCAACTCAATGTTTAGCCGTTCATCCTCACTAATCAACCTGGATAATCTAACCATTTGGCTTTTGACCAAGTTCTTCTTGATATAGTGAGGATGGCAACTCTGAAAATGCAAGAAACTATTAGAATAAGTTTTCTTGAGATATATACTCGAATTTAGGCTAACATCATGCATGTTTTTGTATAACAATATATCCAAATAATTGCAGGTTTCCCCATGTATAGTGTAGGTGAATTTTAAGAATGTGGTAGTGTTGTTAATTAAATCAACAAATGTATGGATTTTGTCCCTACTCCCTGTCCAAAAAATTAGTATATCATCAAGGTAATGCAAATAAAGTGTTACCTGTTTCATATACTCAGTAGGGAACACCTTCTCCATCTCCCATTCCGCCAGTACCAAGTTGGCATAAATTGGCGCACACCTAACACCCATGGCAACTCCTGCCACTTGTCTAAATAGTTCACCTTCAAATCCAACAAAATTGTTTGACAAAACCATTTCCATAAGATCTACTATCACACTACGTTTGACAGTATGGAAACCACTATGTTTGTCCAAACTCCTACTAAACATTTCCAAACCTTGTACCTGAGGAATGATCGAAAAAAGGTTTATAACATCAATTGTCACCATTAAAAATGGTTCAAAGGTTTGTTTTTGTCTTATAACCTCCAAGCAGTGCCACGAATCCCTCAGGATGTGTGGCAAACTTTTAACAATACCTTTACAATGAAAATCTATGTAGGAGGCCATTGCTTCTGTTTTGGAGCCTTTTGCTGACACTATTGGGCAAAAGGGTGGGTCATTCTGATTTATGTGAATTTTTGGAATTCCAAAAATGGAGGGGGTCACTGGGAATTCAACCATCAAATAATGGTATTCATTAGCATCAATGATCCCCTCCATTAACCATTCGTAAAGACGCCTGTCAATTTTAGTGTATGCCATACACATTTCATTCCTAGATACTCTGGCATATGTGTTTGTGTCACTCAAAAGACTGTACATCTTGTTTGAGTACTCAGTGTTAGACATGATCACCACCCCCCCCCTCCTTTGTCAGGTTTCATGGCCCTATACAAATTGGTGGTAGTTAGTTCTTGAAGACAAAACCTCTCCCTAGGTGTTAGGTTATCCAACTCCCTCCTTGGTCCCCTTAACATTCTTCTAAGTTGTGCCTCACACAACTTCTCGAAGATATGTATACATGGGTGTGCAGGAGGTATAAAGGTACTCGACCTCTTTAGTCCAATCACATTGTCAATGGTTGGACTAGATTTTTTGTAAAAAAATACTTCCAAGTTTAACTGTCTAGTATACATCTTGAAATTAACCAGTACTTTGGCTGTTTCATTTCTAAAGGAAGGGACAAATGTAAACCCCTTCTTGAACAGAGACAAATAGTTATCCGTTAACTCTAAGTTAGAGAAGTTGTAAACACTAACATTGTCAACTTTAACCAAATTACAAGAATGTGTCACAATAGTTTGTTGAGTTAAATCAAGTAAGTCACACCCAAATATCTGCGTGGCATTCTTCCCCTCAATCTCAGTGTTTGTTACACTATCTAAATTATTGTTTAACAAATGTGAACAATTCAATGGTGAAATTTCTGAAACAGATTCTAAGACAGAGGAAAAACATTGTTGCCTTTGATTGTCACAAAAAAAGTTACAAAAATTGTCACTAAAATTATCACAAAAAATACCATGGTGTAATGGCTGTAGCCCAGCCTCATTGTGTAATTTAGTGTAACTATTGAAGGTGGTCAGTTGTTCATCCGAGACCACCTCCTCTTGTTGTTGTATTGCCTGTGCCCTCTGCCCCTCCCCTGTTGCTGATTGCACTCTCAAATGCGTTCCGAGCACCTTATGGGGTGGGGATCTAAAAAAACTTCGTTGTCATGGTATATTTCAGTCTCAGTCAGTGATTCATCCTCAAACTGATCAATAATTTGCCCACCGACGTAGTACATATCCTGTCGGGAATTACCTGCTGTGTTGACATTAGTCAAAAAACTAGAGCTACCATTTACACGTTTAAATTCCTTAAAATGCGTGTATACCTGATTAGTAGCATAGTCACTAGTATCCCTTTTGAGTTTAACCATTTTAGTCTCAAGACCTTTTTTCACAAACTTTTCTGTTTCATAAATAATCTTGTCATATTTATTTTTGTTAAACTCAAAAAGCAAATCTTTTGTTATGTTAGTGTTAATTAAACCAAGCTCCTCCTTTAAAGTCTCTAGTCTATTAATGTTATCCCGAATAATAATTTTCATCAATTCCATACCTGTCCGGTCAATAGTTCCTTGAAACCATCCGTACCTACTTCAAAACCCATCGGCAGTTTAAATAACCTGAGCCCCTTCGGAACTTGTTTGAGCTCATGGGATTTCTCCAGAAACACGTTATCCATTTGTAGGGCTTTCAGCTTTCTTAGTTTGTTTTCAAATTGACCTAATTGTACCTTTAAAGTACCCAGTTCCGGTTGCTGTCCGGCTTTTGGCTTTCAATCCATAGCTGGAGCCCTAAGAAGTGCATCAAAGTTTTTAGGTGAACAGCAGTTTGTTCTGGTGACTCGGTTGTTAATTGTCAACCCCCTATTATTCACCAAATTCACTGAAGTGTTAACCGCCACTTCATCACTACTAGTAGAAGGGGGTGTGTGAAGAGTAAACAGCTGTACCTGTGATTCAGTCAACAATGGTTCCTCCGTTTGAATGTTATTCGGAACGTTGACCGCCATGCCTTTCTCCTTAAATAAATGAACTAGTTGATTAGTCAGTTCAACGTACTGCAGCATAAGCTGCTCCATAGCTGTCGTCCACCAAAGGTAACAGGATCAAAGAAGCCGGCCAGAAGAACAGTAAATTATCAGCCGACACATTGTAACACCAGAAAATGTAAATAATAAACCGGCTCAGCTCCCCAGACACTGCAAACTTTAATAGACCAAAAGTGCGAAAAAACACATAATAATTCTATACATATGAACAGATAACTTAACGCTTTCACCCACATACATAGTTAGGCATCATTAGATTAAAAGAGCCCTTCATTTTTGTTGCATTTAAGGCTATTAGTTAAAGACACACCCCTCAAGGCAACCAACCCCAACCAAAAAGCAATTTATAAATTAAAGTCACAGTAAAACATCATTCCTATGCTTGTTGGAAAGCAAAGTTACTTATAACTAGAAAAAATATTACTCAATCTTAAAACACAAACATTTTAAAAAATCTATATATAAACATGTTTGTATAAAAGTAGTAAAAAAATATATATATATATATATATATATATATATATATATATATAATATAATAATACAATATAATTTTTTGGACAGGGAGTAGGGACGAGATCCATACATTTGTTGATTTTCTTAACAAACACTACCCCATTCTTAAAATTCACCTACACTATACATGGGGAAACCTGCAATAATTTGGATATATTGTTATACAAAAACATGCATGATGTTAGCCTAAATTCGAGTATATATCGCAAGAAAACTTATTCTAATAGTTTTTTGCATTTTCAGAGTTGCCATCCTCACTATATTAAGAAGTACTTGGTCAAAGACCAAATGGTTAGATTATCCAGGTTGATTAGTGAGGATGAACGGCTAAACACTGAGTTGACCAGCTTGACTGCTATGTTTACAGAAAGGGGTTATCCACAGAAATGTTGTCCAGGGTTAGAAAAGAAATAGAAACTAAGAGAATTACATCCTTTAAACCTATTTTGCATGGGGGTTTAATGAAGGAATTCCAGGAGGGGAATGAGTTGGCTTCAGAGTCCCATGCACAACACAAAAAATGGGCTATGATTTTGCCATATAATGGGCAGGCAGGGCAAATTATCAGAATTATTAAGGACACTTGTCAAAGTTCTTTTGTCAGTGATACTATAAGTATTATAGGTAACACCCCAACTTTTACATATAGTAGGGGTAGGAACCTCAAAGAATTGATGGAAGCTGAACCTAATATTTAGACATATAAGAGCTCCAAAATGAGTAAATGTGGAGTTTGTAGTATATGTAAGTTTATTAATAATGGCCCTTATGTGGCAGTTCAAGGCTTCTATAAAACTATTAGGTATCCTGGATTCTGTAATTGTAATACTAAGATGGTAGTGTATATTGCTACATGTTTGAGCTGTTCTACTTTCTATGTTGGGAAAACAACAAGAAAGTTAAGGCTCAGAATCCTGGAACACCTAAGAGACATCAGGAACAAAAGGACTAACAATGCCTTGTACATGCATAGTCTAAGTTGCCCTAATTTTAAGAGATTTCTGTTTTTTGTAATAGACAGAATTCCATTTAATGACAAAGGAGGTGATTTAAAAGTTTTACTTGAGATGAGGGAGTGCATCTGGCAGTTGAGGCTGGATGCATCTAGACCTCCAGGCATTAATGATCACATCTCAGTCTCTAGCATTTTAAAGTATAAATCTACATTTGTTTGAAGAATGTTATGCATTGTATTATTATATTATATTTTTTATTATATTTTTTTACTACTTTTATACAAACATGTTTATATATAGATTTTTTAAAATGTTTGCGTTTTTAGATTGAATAATATTTTTTCTAGTTATAAGTAACTGTGCTTTCCAACAAGCATAGGAGTGATATTTTACTGTGACTTTAATTTATAAATTAATTTTTGGTTGGGGTTGGTTGCCTAGAGGGGTGTGTCTTTAACTAATAGCCTTAAATGCAACAAAAATGAAGGGCTCTTTTACTCTGATGATGCCTAACTATGTATGTGGGTGAAAGCGCTAAGTTATCTGTTCATATGTGTTTTTTCGCTCTTTTAGTCTATTAAAGATTGCAGTGTCTGGGGAGTCGGTTTATGATTACATACCCAGAAATCCTGGATGGTGAAGTTCAATGGGCATTGGAAACCACTGCTAATAATAAGGTTACAGGAAGTAGAATTTAAGCTTGGTTGTTTAAAGCCCTGTAAAATTGTACTCTTCCAGTGTTGCTTGCAATTCACTTAGAAACTTGGAAAGTACATTCAGTGCTAGCATTAGAAAAGGCCAATTTCTATTTCAGTCCATGCAAAGGCAAAGTTAAAGGGTACACAAATCACAAATCATCACATTCCAGCACTTTTTTCACACACTGACAGAGGAATGTTTAGGTCCTGCAAGCTAGAATCCAGCAAACCATCCGCCAAGAATGTAGTACAAGTTTTAAAAAATGCAGAAGTGTGAAATATGTAACATCTTTAAAATTTCCCACACAGTGTCTGCTGCTGCGCAAACAACAGCCAGAAGCAATGTGAACATATTATTAGCTAGCAATTTGAAAAGCTGCTTGATATGTTGTTTTGCCACATGTTATTGTTTGTGTAGCAATGTGTGAGTCATTGATAAGTCTCCATCTGACACCTATCATCTTCAGGAAGAACTTACATTCATAAATACCTGGTATACTAAAACTTAAATGTTAAATATGCAATGTTGTCACATCTAACTCTAGCATACAACAAAGACAACACAACTCACCTGGTATACTAAAACTTAAATGTTAAAAAGTGCAATTTTGTCACACCTAACTCTAGCATACAACAAAAGACAACACAACTCCAAAACGAGAAATACTGTTAAAGACATTGTAATGAAAGAAACTAACTTATTTAAAGCAGATTTTTCTTCACAAGAAGAAACTATAGATAGAACATTTCTCATACTTTCACAATTTGTCAGAAAAAAACTAACATATGAGCCTGATACCTTTAAATTCTGAAAATCAAAGTTGCTGAAGTATATACTTTTTTCCATACCTATTAATAATTTTCTCATCCTTATTAGAAAGAGTGGCACTAGAATTATCTAAGTGCAGCAGTGGAGTCCGTTAAGGCTCTAGCCACTGGGTCTGGTTTGGGAATAGTGTCTAAGGAACTTTATACATCATATCTGCCTTTATAGAGACAGCTGGATGACTATAAGGAATATTGCAGGCATTAAGACAAATACCTCTAAGCAGGAAGGACAGGAAGAATGGGTGTAGGTTCTGGAAAATCCTTCTGTAACAACTCAAAGTATTTTCTGAGGGACTAAGAAACCTTAGTGTTCTCCCATTGAAAACAATAGTCTCAGAGAAAGAGAAACCCCCACAGGGAGAACAAGAAAATGAGCTTTCCTCTGAGTCTAAATCAGAAATCTGAAGACAAAACTATGAATCTGTTTCTGCATATTCCTGTCCAGTTTCAGAATCTTGAATCTCTTCAGGGAAAGAGGAATCCATCTTTCTTTTACCAGAAACTACTTTACAAGAATAATCAATAGGCTGAATTAAACCATGAGACAGTCCCAGTAAGCAACTCCTATCCAAAGAAATTTGAGGAAGAGTAGATACCTGCTTGGTTTTCTGTTTCTTTTTGACATGAAAATGGTGCTAGCCATGTTAATAATGGCAGTTGCTGCTTCCCGCAAGAATGGGCACAGCATTCGGACACAACAGGGAAACCTTCCCTGTTCCCTCTTCCAGGACCTACAAGAGTGACTCTTCTATGATCAATGAGAGACCTCAAACAGCTGCAGTGGTCACGGTTAAACCCTGGTCCATAGAGGCTGTAGGTGTCACAGGGTAAAAGATGAGTGGCCTGAGGTACAACAGATGGTCACAGCAGAGTCACCCACCTGCAGCTGAGGCAAATTTCTAACTTGCTGTGGTGGTAAAGGCTGATTGCTTAAATTTTTCTTTTTGCAGCTGAAAGAAGGATCAAACATGGGATGGGCAATCTTTTCCATGGCCAAGCTGAAAATGGTGTCCCTTTCTCGGGAAGACAAGCAGCAAATGCTAGTAAAACTACCAGTTGACAAAAATTACATTTTTAACAGAAAAGTCAGAAAAAAGCACTTTAAAACATTATAGCAGCACCACAATGGAAAAATAAACATAATTTCTGAACAGAAATATGTTTCCAGTTAGTTGACACTACTTTTAAATTGACAGAAAAAAATGACTGCCAGTTTAAAAGAACATTATAGTCTCACGAAAGTGCATTAAAACAAAACAATCCTAGCTTTAAAATAACTTTCCTGAAGAAGTAATAAAACTTAAATAAATTTAAGAAAATGGAGAATTAACTTATCTGTCCAGCAAAGGAAAGCAGCCAACTGTCGAACCTCAAATGCTTCAGAGGACCGTCTTGTTTGGCGGCAGTAAAGCTCTACAAGACTTCATGCCCAGACTTGTCTTTCAGTCAGTTCAGCTCAAACTGCTTGACAGTTTGGTTGCATGTAAGGTGCCCTGGAGCTTTGAAAGCTGGACGGCTGTTATATCCTTGACGGAATCGATCCCATATAACTAAGTCTACTCTAGTAGCGATTAATACAAAGAACATATTCCCTTTCCTTTGATCATCATGGGAAGGCAGAAGTCAGAAAGTTCTCCTTAGTGTAGCTAATTACCTATCATCCAGATATAAAGAAGTCATTGTCACCTTGTATTCAGCATTGATTATGTCAATTATTTTTTTTAAACAAAGAGAAAACAGAATGTGGTGCAGGCAAATGGTTCCACCAAACGATAAAATCAATACACTGAAAAATATATTAAAACCAAACTACAGCCAGTATCCAGAAAAAAGAAACTTTTAATGGTAAGTGCTTTCGCGACAGGTTTTGTCGCTTCATCAGACAACACATCGCTTTACTTTGGTATTTAAAATATAGTCCAACCAATACAAACTCCTAGGTAGTTAACAATCAATTAAAAGCATTAACAAGACAATTCAAATTTAAACTATAGATACAAATTGTCATTTTACTAAGTTCCTTGCCTGTAAAACTGGCTTTATGGAAGCCTTATCATTGAGCCCCTTCCCCATTGTAGCTCTCATTCTAATTATCCATTCTAATTCAGCTACTTCTGTCCTATTGGTAACATCCCCTTTCCTTTCATTATTTCTAACTGTTTCTATAGCCATAAATCTAACTATATGTGTACTATCATACTTGGCCACATGGTTAGCCAATGCATTATTATCTGTCCCTCTGTGTATATCATAAATGTGTTCTCTCATCCTTTGCTTTAACATACGGTTGGAATTGCCTATATAGTATGAAGAACATGCTATACAGTGTGCCAAATAAACAAGGTTGCTATTGTCTTCCCTGTATCAGGATGAACAAAAGTGCTGCTACTATCGATATACTGACAAAAATTACAGTTGGAGCAGGGAAAAGTGCCTCTGTTCCTATTATAAGAATTATCCGATGAGTCCCTGGGGTGACATAATAACCTTTTTAAAGATTTTTATTTTTATAGGCAAAGGTGGGGTTGTCTCCCACGATCTGTCTAATTCCATCTTCAGAGCATGATACTGCCCAGTTCTTCCTATAAATTTCTTGCATGAGATTCACATTACTTGAGTAGGTAATGTGTATTCTTACTGACCTGGGACAGCTTGTTCCTGACCTGCTGGTGCCATCTTCCTCTATTCTGAAAAATAAGGCTTTTTTATAGTCTCCCGTACCCTTGGAACCATAGACAGCCCATCATTAACTTCATCTTCCTTATATCCTCTATACAAAAATGTATTCTTCAGACCTGCTAACTCCCCATCAAGGCTACTTTCATTTGTAGTCAACTTAGAGGTTCTCAGCCCCTGTCCTTTTATGATATTTTTAAATATATGCCTTGGATGCATACTATGCAGGTAACTGTTTCTGTAACATCCTTTCCTGTATATTTGTGTGTTAAAATTGCCCCCCAGGTCCTGATTAATCCTTACATCCAGGAAGTATATTGTGTCATAAGCCTTATTCATGGTGAATTTCAAGAAGTCAGTGCTTCTATTAATATTATGAGTGAACTGTTGTATAGTTGCAGTGTCCCCTCCCATAGAAGGAAGAGGTCATCTACAAACCTACGATAAAATACTATGCTTCCTCGAGTTTCAAAACCTAGTAGGTGATGCTTCTCCCATTGAGCCATGACAAAGCTGGTGTAGCTATTGGCACACGAGGTGCCCATAGCTATGCCATCTAATTGTCTGTATAATGTATGTTCAAATAAGAAAATATTATTCTCTAATATTCAATTCCTGCCCCCTTTTAAACAAGAAACAGCTTTATTAAACCATCACTTATGACATAAACAATTGTACATTTATATAAATGAAAACAAACCACAATGACACAATCCTAGTTGCAAGCATTTTACATAACAAACCATACTGATACACTCCCAGCTGCAAATATTATATATCACTTGTAATCTACCCTATCATTTTCAGTCAAACATTACATAGCTCATTTAAGTCCTGCCTTCTTTTAAACCTCATTCCTCCACTGTATGTATTGATCCCACAATTCCCATTTTCCTGTGTAGTTTGCTCCTACCTTTTTCTAAAGATCTCAATTCCAGTTGTTTTATCTGTGTTACTATATCTACTTCTTCAAATATAGTTGGTTTAGATTTTGATTTCCATTTTCTAGTAATTGCTTTTTTGGCAGCCACCATAATTAGACACATCAATGCCTTACATTGTCTAGTCAATTCCGATTCTATATCATAGCTCAGAAAAATCATCTCCCTCGTCACACCAATCCACCCACCCAGCATCTGTGACAGTCCATCCTGCAGGGAATCCTCGCCAACCCATGACACTCCCAGAAAGTATGTTCCCAAGTACCTCTTTCTTTCCCATCACACTTCCAACATTTGCTGTCTACCTGAGGAAAAAATTCTCTGGAGTCTACTTGGGGTATAAAAATATCTATGTAAATATTTCCAAGCAAAAATCATAAATCTTCTAGATTTTGTGCCAGTTATTGAACATAATGCCCTATTTGAGATGTACCACACTAGAAATATCAAGCAACTAGAAAGACCCCAAGAGGTACCTGACTTAGAAATCAGGCTTCTATATATAACTGAATTGCTAGCAGTTAAAAGCATTCTTTTGTGTCTCACTGCAGTTTTTCTGCTGTAGTAAACATTTCTTTATTGCTTTCAGCCTAAAATAGTGTAGCTAGTAGCTGTAGCATAGTCCAGATACAGGTTTGCTGCATCTGAGCTTGTTTGTTTGTAATGATTACTTGTTTTGGGTGCATTTTCTGGACCATCTTGGACTGGAAAGGGCCTTTCTATACTCTAGTGAAAAGATTGTGCTGATTGTTACCTGGCTGGTAAAGGTTGGCTGGTCTAGGGCTTGGAGTAAGCTCCTCATTGGTTCTTTTTAACTTTTTTTAAAGTATTTTTTTTTTTAGGTTTTAACCTTCTGGTATTTAAGCCCCACCTTTGAGTGGGTTTCTGTTTATTTATACCAAGCTGAACTGAGGAGGGCTACCAGCCACAACTCTGTGTTGAGATACCAGACAACTAGAGGCCTCTGAACGTCCTAAAAAAACATGTTGCCTGTTTTCTTGATCATTTTTACTATTTATTGCTTATTTTTACTATTTATTGCACTTTTTATTGTCTGCTGCCTAGTTTTTACTGTATTATATTACTACCAATGAATCTACACTGTTGTACTGCAATTGTCTGCCTTACTGGGTCTATTAAATCACTGTTTGTTACTGTTTTACTTGTTTGTAAAGCTTTTTTGCTATTGTCACTGTTTGAAAAGTATGTACTGGAAATTTTCTCTGTTTATAAATCATCTGTTTCTTTGTTCTGATCCCCGTCAAGGACTGTGTTATATAACTCAACTGGTTGCAGCTAAAAGCATTCTTTAGAGTCTCCTTGGTCTTTTTTGCTGTTATTTACTGTCTCACTGCAGTTTTTCTGCTGTTGTAAATATTCCTTTAGTGTTTCCAGCCTAAAATAGTGTAGTTAGTAACTGTAGCATCATCAAGCTACAGATTTGCTGCATCTGGGCCTGTTTGTTTGTAGTGGCTGTTTATTCTGAGCACATTTTTCATGCCATCTTGGATTGGAAAGGGTCCGTCTGCACTCTAGTGAGAGGACTGTGTTGATTGATAAATGGCTGGTAAAGGTTGGCTGGTCTAGGGCTTGAAGTAAGCACTTCATTTGTTCTTTTGAACTTTTTAATTTTTTTTTTAGGTTTTAACTTTCTGGTATTTAAGCCCCACTTTTGAATGGGTTTATGCTTGTCTGCTCATTGTGCAGCACAGCACACTGCCTCCCAATTGGGAACCATAGCTGGACAGATAATTTTGACAATTTGTCCCTTAGATACAGCTATATCCCATTAGTGTAGTCCTCATCTTTAGCACACTTTCCAGCAAAGAGACATTACTACTGAAGCTGTGTAAGCACCCCATTGTGATAACAGCTTCAAGAATTTTTCTGCGGCCCTGCTATACTGACTACTGTAGCACTAAGTCTAGCCTCTGAGATACTAACACACCTTGTCCACTAGTTATTCCTATGTGTGACCCCTTTTCCTGCCATATTCCTGTTTCAGACCATATAAATTTACCTAGCACTATGGGTGAACAATTTCCCACAATTTCTCCAGCCAGCTTGGTTGACATGGGCATCATGAGGCAGTGTAGCAATTGCCTCATGTACACAGACAACCTTCTACTTCTAGTCCA
Organism: Protopterus annectens; assembly: GCF_019279795.1. NCBI lineage: Eukaryota > Metazoa > Chordata > Ceratodontiformes > Protopteridae > Protopterus > Protopterus annectens. The sequence continues at coordinate 1,381,245,598 of NC_056743.1, forward strand.
CATAAGCTCAACATGTGAGAGATGCAACTGTAATAAAAACCTTGAAGCCATGCCAGTTAGTACATCTGACAAAGAGATGGTGGTCAGCATGCACACCTTACCACCTACTCCACCCAATTCCACATCACACATAGCTACATATGCGGAGATCCTCGCCAGAAACTTACCTAAACAACAGAAACCTCCCAAACACAAACACAAGCATGTTACACATAATACTTCCCCTGCAGAACACAATACACACAATAGCTCATGCACTGGTGTCTCACTTGTGAAGCCCATAAGGCCACCTAATATATTAGTCATAGCTGACTCCATTGTGAGACACATAAATGTTCCTCTCACCAGGCTGGATAAGGAAAAGGTCACAGTCAGCTGTCTGCCAGGATACACCATATCACACATGCACTCAAGTCTCTCAACAACAAGTGCTGTTATGACTCATCATAGTCCATGTTTGTGTGAATGACTTGAGATATACCTCTCTGGACTATATGAAGAGAGACATGACTGAGTTCGTGGAGTATGTGTCTCTGGCAGGTATGTCTCTAGCCTTAAGCAGGATTTTACCTTCACCTAGAATGATGCCTCAATACAAGCATAAAATGATTGACTTCAATAACTGGCTTAGTTATTGGTGTTATTCTAAGGGGATCCATTGTCTGTCAGCCTGGGATGACATGACTGACAGACCTTGATGCTTTGTCAGAGATGGTCTTTATCTGTCACCCCTGGAAATTTGGCTACTGGCCAAGGCTCTTTCCACCCCGTAGTGCCTTTTTAGGCATTGTCACAAGGACAAAACTCCCAATGTAAAAATACCAACCAAAAACAACCTCAAGAGCATGCTGCTAAATGCTAGGTGTCTTAACATGAAACTGCACTCACTGGAAGCAGTCCTCTCCCTGGAGGATGCAGACATTTGTGCAGTCACTGAGACCTGGTTCAAGCCTGTGGAGAGCAATCCAGCCATAATGGGTTATACCTCCTTCCACAGGTTCAGACCAGAAACTGAAGGCAAGAAAATTAAAGGAGGCAGGGCATCAATATTCATCAATACACCTTCAGATTAGTTAAACATTATGATGCCCTATGTAGATCATAGTGTAAGAGTGTCTATGCTATATCTTTGAGATGCATGCAAGGCTATGCATGCACGTATAAATTCCTGACATGTGCAATGATCCCTAAGTGCCATTTTGCAGAAGCAGCCAGACAGAGAACATGCATAATCACAGTTGTTAATCTGTACATATGTTACTCAAGTTAAAGTCAGTAAGTCTGTTTAGTAATGTGTTTGTATAAAATAAAGCTGTTTAAATAGAACCCATGGAGACTCTTTTATTGTGTCCTAGACACAAAAGCAACATGGTGTCAGAAGTGGGATCGAAGAGAGAAGAATATTCTGAGCCATGAGGTGCAAAGACAACAGTGAAAGTAAAACCGAGAGAAAAGAGCACAGATAAAGCCAGAAAGAATCAAAGGTAATGAGAACTAGCGCAGACTATTTAATTGATATGAAAGGCAAAAAGGGGGCATTACAGGGGTGCAAACTGCATTATCAGGCAAGCGGAAAATACAAAATGTGTTAACTAAAGGAAATGTTTAAGATGAATGTATTTGATGAAATGAGCATGTTTAAAACAAAACAAGCATGTTTAAAGAAAAACAAGTGTGCTTAAGGCAAAGTTGGGCATGTTTAGACCAAAACGAGCACAAGAAAAGTAAATTAGGCATAAAAAAGGGCTTAAACAAGCAAAATGAATACAATAAAGAAAAGAAAACGGCACATTAAGCAAAAATAAAGTAAGGCGACTGTATGTATTTTGGCAATGTACTGTGTTTGGGCATTGCTACAACTCTACATCTTATCAAGGCTGTAACTAAAGTTATTCGAAGTATCTCAAAGTGTGTAAAAGTGCTTACAGTGTGCTTATTACTGTGTATGTATTTCAAAGAGTTTATTGTCTGCAAAGTACAACTGTTTTGTGAAATACAGTCAAAGTATAGCCATTTCGAAAAGTTTCTTGTGCTAGCTGTGTCTATTTGCGAACTGCCACCATTACAAAGTGCCTCTTGTACTGTAAAGAGTTGCTTAGCAAGGTAGTGACATTTTGGGGACATTTCAGTGTGCTGTATGCAGTTATTCACAAAGTGCAATTACTTCAAAAAGTTATTGAGTTTCAGGCAACTGATTTTTGATTTATTTGTATTGTGCAGTTACTTGACATTTCTTACACTGATAAAAGGTGTTTTCTTGCAAAAGATGACATTACAGGAGTATTACAGTGCTCATGAGTTGTTCAGTGGTATCATAAAGTTCTCTAATATTTCTTAAAATGATGGTAAATGACTTTAGCAAACGATGATAAATGACTTTAGCATTTTCTCCTTTCCAATGATTTTACGAAAGTATAAAAACACCCGAGAAATTTATTTTGCAAAGTCCAGTTATTCAAAAGTACTACGAGTTTATTCATTCTCATAATTCCAAAATGCCCAACAAAGGCATAATTACAGAGCACAAAGGCAATGGACAAATACTGGCATTAGTTTCTGGCATATGTGCACATGTGTATGTTTATGCTTATTTGCAAAACCCTTCGCTGGTATGTGTTAATATGGCAGACAGATTTCAAAAGCCCCTACCACTTGTATTTGATCAGAATATTGCACAGAACTGGAAAATATCTAAGCAAGACTATGATATTTTTATACAAGCAGATTATGCAGATAGAGATGCACGTACCAGGGCATTCATTTTGCTAAGCCTAGCTGAATCAGAGGCCATAGAAAGAGAGCATTCATTTGTGCATGCACCAGCAGTATATGAAGGAAAATGTGTAGACCACCATATTGTTGTACAAGCTGAATCAAGGGAAGACCCCAAGTGTTTGAAGCGCAAGTTCAGAGAAATGTGTAACTCCCAAATGAATATTACATTAGAGAGGCATTTGCTTTACACAAGAGATCAGAAACCAGGGGAGAAACATTTGCATCTTATATTTCTTATATGAGAAACAGAGCTAAAACGTATCTTGATTTAAAGGCTGAGCTGATAAAGTACAGGCTTTTATGTGGTATTAACTGTGCTGCTGTGAGAAAGATTTTGCTTCATAATAGTGATTTAATGTTGAGCAAAGCCATAGAGATTTGTCAAATCCATGAGGTGACAGAAAAACATACAAGTATGCTTGCTAGTGACAAGAGCATGGTTTCAGTTGGCTCCAGAGCACATGTAGATAGTATACAACATGTGGCTAATAAAAGCAGGCCTAAGCTTGTGGCAGCTACAGGGTTTCCAAAGAAGGCACGTGGCTTTCTGGAAAGTTCTAAGAAGGGTGCAACCACCATCTCAGTGCAGTACAAGCATGAATCAGCAAAACCCAAATACAGCTTTATTGTTAACTGTCACAATTGTGGTCTGGATCACGAGTCTAAAAGAAAGATGTGCTTAGCATGTGGTCAGCAATGTCACAAGTGTAAAAAATGGAACCATTTCCAAAAGTTTTGCAGATCAAGTAAGCCTCACACAGTTGTAAAGAAAGGTCACACAAGAAAGCAAGTTGATCAAGTAGAGCTGAAGCAGTCAGCTTTCTATGTAGATGGTGTATCAGTGCTTGGTGAAAGAGCTGATGCAGTGAACTTGTTAACAAGAAGTGAAGTATTTTGTACTGTCCAGATTAATGAAAAATCCACAGAGCTCAAAATAGACACTGGTTTAAAGTGTAATGTTATATCAGCAGACACATTTGCAAGAGTGAGAACTAATGAGCAACTCAATGTAACCAGTAGTGTGAGAGCGGTTGCTTATGGAGGTGAAGAAATTCATACCAAAGTTTCAGTGATGCTTTCATGTTATTTGGCTGAGAACTGTTACAACTTACTACTCTATGTAGTATGAAGACCAGTGCAATCTTTATTGGGTTTCAAAGATAGTTTAAGAATAAATCTGCTTTCATTTACTAAAGAAGTTCATCATGTAAATGCATTTCCGAATTCTAATTTATCTGAAGCCATTTTCTCAAAGTATACTGATGTTTTTGATGACAAGTTAGGCAAACTTCCAGTTGTGTATTCCATGAAGTTAGACCCAGAGGTCACTCCAGTAGTCAGACCAGCAAGAAGAGTTCTGATAGCTATGCAGGATAAAGTGAAGGCTCAGCTGAATAAAATGGTGCAGCAAGGTATGATTTGTCCAGTCACAGAATCAACTGAATTGGTGTCATCCATTGTAGCTGCTGACAAAAAAGGCTCAGATGAAATCAGAATATGCATTGACCCAAGAGTTCTGAACAAAGAATTAAAAATACTGTATCATCTAATGCACACAGTTAAAGAATTTGCAGCTCTAATACCGAATGCCACTGTATTTTCTGTTTTGGATGCAAATAGTTCGTTTTGGCAAGTGATGCTTGATTGCAAATCCTCATTTCCAACTACTTTTGGTACTCGGTTTGGCAGATACAGATTGCTAAGGATGCTGTTTAGAATAAATTCTGCATGTGAAGTTTTTCAGCGTGCAATGGAACTAATTTTTTCAGGTCATCCCTGTGCCATAATAGTAGACGATCTATTGTATGGAGGCAATAGTGAAGCAGAGCATGACACAAACCTCAAGAAAATTCTAGACAGAGCACGTGAAGTAAACTTGAAGTTCAATCCTCTGAAATGCAAATTCAGACTTCAGAAAGTTACAATTGTAGGTCATTTGTCTACAAGTATAGGCTTGAGACCAGACCCGACCAAACAAGCAGCTCTCTTGAAATGTCAGCACCAGATAGTGTACAAGCTTTACAGCAATTCCTGGGCAAGGTCAACTATTTAGGCAAATTTTATAGCAGACTTCAGTGAGTTGACAGCACCTTTAAATGAGCTCACACACAAAAATGTTGCAATGTCATGGTTGGAACAGCACCAGAAGGCATTTGAAAACCTCAAGGAGAAAATTGCCACCCCACCTTCATTAAGATACTATGATGTGAATAAACCAGTTACTCTTTCTCATACCTCTCAAACTGGAAACATCAAAAATCTGGACAAAGTCCCATGAAAAATTGGTACAAATCTGCACAATGAGTAACATAAAATGTGCATACATTATATAGCCCCACCCACTCCTGTGGAATTGTGGGATACCAACTTTTAAATGCAAACTGAAGAACAGGCAACCAAATTGCAATCATGAAACACAAAATAAGAAGAACAGTAGTGTTTTATTTATATTAATATTTGAACTTGTGCAAAACTAAAATACAGTTTTCTTTTATAAAAATAAAATTAACTGCAGCTGCAGATGCACTTCAGCCTTCTTCATTAAATAACAAAATATAAACCAGAACAAAATTGTTGTATTTATATTAACATCTGAACTTGTATAAAACTAAAATACAATTCTCTTATATAAAATAAAATAAATTTGTTGTACTAGTCTACTACTGCACACATATAAAATAATCAAATTCTTTCTAACAAGTCCTACACTGACTGGACAGTTATGGTGTGTGCCAGCAGAGAAACAGAAGACTGAATTGTCATAAACTATGGTATACGTGTGTGAGAATGAGACAGTGAAGGATAGCATACTGTGGAGTTAAGGCTGAACCTGAATGTAATAATCAGTAAGCAATTAGCAATGTCAGTAACTCTACTATTATTGGTGATCTGAAATATAAGGACTTACATGGTTTGAATGGCAAATACTATTCCTCTCACTACTGCAGCAAGACAGCTCTCAGAGCTAGTAGAGGTGTGCATTAAGTTAAGCAACAGGTAGTATGGTGCATGTATTTATGTGTATGTGTGTGTATATGTATATAAGTATCTATATATATGTATGGGTCTATATTAGAACACCGAACATTTGAAATGTCAGGTGTTCTAATATCGACCCACTGAAAATATCGAAGTAACAGGAAACCGAATTCTTTCCTAGAGAAAGAATTTGGTTGTCTGTTTCTGTTACTTCAGTATTTTCAGCGCTCTGGTTGAAAATTACGGGTCGGGTTCAGGTAAGTGTGCGATTGCGTGGACGTGAGGGTTAGGGCGGGTTAGGTGAGTTAGGGTTGGGGTGCAGTTGAGGTGACTGTGCGATAGTGACGGACCTTAGGGTTAGGGTTTGGGTTAAGGTAAGTGGATAGATGGTGGTGTATGTATAGTTTAGTGTAGGGTTAGGTGTACAAGTTTAGGTGTATGTGTGTGGATTGCTGTTGGTTTGGTGTGCTTGTGTTGTGTGTATGTGTTTTGGAACAGTGAATTTCTTTCCCTAGGAAAAAATTTGCTGTTCCGAATGTTCAATGTTTTTTTTTTCAATTGCTAGGGTTCAATATTAGAACACTCGACATTTTGAATGTTCAGTGTTCTAATATAGACCTTATATGTATATATAATCTATGTGTGTGTGTGTGTGTGTGTGTGTGTGTGTGTGTGTGTGTGTGTGTGTGTGTGTGTGTGTGTGTGTGTGTGTGTGTATATATATATATATATATATATATATATATATATATATATATATATATATATATATTTATATATATATATATGTACATAAATACATAAACACACACTGATATATATATATATATATATATATATATATATATATATAGTATTTCTTCTAGATACATAGGATTTATATCATATGCTCGAGTCAGCATCAACTGAGTAAATGAATCATTACACCACAACTGAGTACCATATCAAATAAACCCATTAAAAACTAAAAGAAATCACTTTTTACCTTTTTATGTTTTATTTTTTTGAGGGGAAAAGACCTCCCTGCACCCCTACACCCCAGCCACATTATATATACTAAGTCTTAGATTACCTTGCAGTGGATGAAGGGATTAAATCACCTTACCTCATAGTAACAATAACTTTAAGCAGTGAAATATGTATAATGCAGATTATCAATCCCTCTCTTTGATATGTCTGTTGATAATATAAAAAAATGCATCTTGCAGCCTTACATAGAACACTAACAAGGATACCATCTTAAACTAAGCATAGCACTCCAAAGCATGCATGCACCTTTCATCTCCCAGGCCCTAGCTTATAAATGTTTCATCTCCCAAGCCCCTGCTTACACTTATCAAGGGTATCAGAACTTGTCAATGATGTGGGATGCATGGCTAGGTTTAAAAAGGCCCTTGTGGTTGTTAGCCTAGTAAACACCTATAAACCTATGAAAACACAACAAACCAATGTTTCTATTGCAAAGTAACTCATACAGAATTTTACCATGCACACAGAAATTGCAAAATAACTTGTATAAGCAACAGTCTTACCATGCACACAGAAACCTTTTCTGAAGAAACTCAGCCCTGCTAATTGATAAAGTAAGGCTCGATCCATTCCACTATATATACAAATAAAAAGATGATAGCACAGTGGCTGTAACTATTAAACACCTAGGGACAGCTAAACTTGACCACAGCACAGCTCATGTTTTGCATACTACAGCATGGTCAAAGAGGACTGCAATTCCATCCTGGAGTCGTCGTGCCATGTCATTATCTTTTAAAGCTACCTCTTCAGAAGAAATCCTAATATAATATTTACCTTGCAAACAACTGAAGCCTTCAAATAAATAATATTTTTTCAAAATGTTAACTAACAGTACTCAACATTGCAAGTGACAGCAAAGGCTTCACCATATTTTGCGCTTTATATTTTTGCACCAGCAATGAAATACTAATTACATAAACATTTTTTGTTACTTTTGACTAAACAATCAGCATTACTATTATCAAAATGTTCATTTTATCATTAAAACCATGCATTCTGGCATGAGAAATGTTATTTAACTGTTCCTGTATTCCACAAACTAAATTACTGTTCAGAGATCACTACCACATCCTAAGCTATCTGCTTTCTTGTCCCTTTTTCCTTGCTCCCAAAATTCCTTTCATAACTATGTACCCTGACATTGTATGTACTATATGCATGAATTCAGTTAGTGACAGAAACTAAGCACCTGCATTATTTTTATTGTGTTTTTCCCCTGTATGACACACAATACGATCGTTAGTACATCCTGCAACCAAACTACAACCAAGTGCAGTAAAACAATGACCACAACAAAAAATATGCAAGCATTTTGCTTTTTTGATCCTTTTGAACTCAAAGATTTGATGTATTTTATTGACTATCCTGAATGCAATACAAGAAAAAAAATATTTTTCAAATATACATATTGGCAAGTTCTTTGACATATTGTCGTACTCCCCAAAATGAAAGTGTCAAAACAATCTAAAAGCCGGAAGTTGTTCACTTTATAACAACTGTAAGTGAATTAAAAGTTATTAAATAATACTTTAAATAATTATTGTTAAAACAAGGAAAGAAGAAATCAAAATACAAACAGAACTGAGGTTAACTAACTACATAAATGGATTATTTTAGAAAACATAAAGCTACACGGGTCATGGACACACTATGATACTATCATACTACAATCACAGTATCACACACTTACACACAGCCAGCACAGCTAATGAAATCAGTAATTATCATGACAATCTGAAAATACAATTTGTTTGTTTTTATCTTTTTACCTGGAGGTGGAGGAGGAGCCAGGGGAAGAAGAAGTAATATATTTTTTCATGACCAGTCCAGTCGGTTGCACCGCTCTGACCCTAGTCCGAGACTGCTGCTGCACTGTAAAACGAATGGCTCACTTGCTTGGGGATGAGGTAGCCTTTCTTAATCTATCCATCTAAACTTTACTAAAGTCGAATTAAAAACAAAAAAAAAAGTGTCTGTCCGAGGTTCCGAGCAAGTCCAGTCTCCAGTCCCTCCCTTTCTATCTCTAAACTGGACTGACTCTGGACACTTGAAAATTAGGATTTGGAAAGCTTAGCTGCTGCCTGCTGCAGTGTGAGACAAATGCGACTCTCTTACATGTTGCTGGCTGCTGACTCTAAACATAAACAAACTACAGTCAGTCAGTCAGTAGTCACATCCCTCAAGCCCTCAGCCGAATTGCAATAGGCTGGCAGGCTACTCATGACTCTGACGTCATTGCGCACACCTCTGCACTTGATGACATCACTGACTGGAAAATTGCAGAGGGAAAAAAACATTTAAAAAAAGCCAGAAAATAATCGAGATTAATGGGGGCCAACTGGAAATTCGTGGCACTCCATTATTTGGACCTCAAAACCAGTAAACGATGAGAAATTTGGCAAAGTTCAGAGGTATGCTCCTTCCTATGATGCTTCCAGATTTGGTCTAGGCATAGTCATACTTCAGGAGAGCAGACCAGTAGTCTGTGAATCTAGAACACTAACCCAAACCGAGATGCAGTATGCTCAAATTGAGAAGGAGCTTTGGCAAAAGTATTTGCATGTTCCAAGTTTCATGATTATATTTACGGTCGAGCTATTCAGATTGGAACTGACCACCAACCTCTAGTTATTATTCTAAAGAAGCCTATGTATTCTACTCTAGTGAGATTACAAAGAATGATGTTTAAATTGCAAAAGTACAATTTCAAAATGGTCTACACAAAAGGCAAATTACTCTATCTGGCGGATACCTTATCCAGATCACCCAGAAATACAACAAAACAGCTTGATGCAGAGAATTTTGACTTTGATCTGATGTCAGTGCGTAATTTTTCTGCCACTAGACTTCATGAGTTAAGAGATCACACTCACACTGATCCAATTTTACAGAAGCTCAGTTACTATATTAATGTCAGATGGCTTTCAAAGTAATCTAGTGTACCACCTGAAGTGCAAACATATTTTCCTTATAGAGATAAGTTGTTGATGGAAGATGGCATTATTTTCAAAGATCCTAAAATTGTTGTTCCTGCTTCCTTACAACAAGAATACATCCAGATTTTGCATTGTGGGTCACCCAGGGTCCACAACCACTAATAGAAGAGCAAGAGAATTAATATTTTGGGCTTCATTACCAAAAGACATTGATAGAGTTCTTTCTTCTTGTTCAGTATGCAATAGTACCAGATCACATTTTCAAAGATAAACGCTTCAACTAAGTCCAGTTCCTGAACTACCTTTGTCTACTGTAGCAACTGATATTTTTGAGTGGAACAATCAACACTACTTAGTTTTGGTAGACTCTTATTCAAATTGGTTTGCGATTGATCTACTACCTAACCTAGCATCCACTGTTGTTATTACTAAGCTGAAATGTCATTTCTCAGTTCATGGTAGTCCGCACAAACTTTTTTATGACAATGGTACTCAAATCACTAGCCAGTTGTTTCAGAAATTCGCAAGAGAATGGGACTTTGTACATGTCACTAGTAGTCCTGAATATCCTCAGTCCAATGGTCTAGCTGAACGTGCAGTGCAGAGTGCAAAGTAAGTACGTGAGAGGTCAAAGCATGACAATACCAATGTGTTCTTGAATTTGCTTAATCTCAGAAACATACCCCGTGACGATATTCTTGGCTCACCTGCTCAAAGACTACTTTCCAGGCAAACTAGAACTACACTACCTATTTCTTCAAGTTTATTGCAGCCTAAATCTAAGAACAATAAAACCATCGAGGCTCAATTGTTTAAGAAGCGTAATATCCAGAAAACTAGTTAAGACAGATCGGGCAGATTATTTCGTCCATTTAGGAGAGACGGTGCAAATTCAGACAACAAAAGATTTTGATCTAATAGGACAGATTACAGGCATCTATGAAAAGCCAAGATCCCACTTGGTAAACTCAGAGGGTGTGGAGTATAGGAGGAACTGCAGACATTTTCTAACAGTACCAGAATCATAATTATCATTGCAATCACAACATTGTTTCTGTGATGCAGACTCTAAATCAAAGAGTGAATCAGACACTGTTTCCAGACCACACTGTGTTCAAAATTCTGATTCCATTCCAGTAAATGATTCGAACATTTCACAGGTCAGTCCTTTTGCAGAAACTATTCCAGTTGCTAAATCTAATTCCCAGTTTTATGTCATATGTTATGGACGAATACCTAAGCCTAGTGTGAAATACGCAGCAATATAGACTTAATTTATTTACATGTATACTTAGAATTATATACTGCATGACTACGGATTATCTGTGATTTCTGCATGCTGAAATAGTCTCATAAAAATTATTTAATCTACTTCTCAAAAAGGGAGGATGTAGATCATAGGGTAAGAGTGTGTAACATCCTTCAAGAATTTCTTATGCAAACAAATGATTGATGCCAAACTCATGGCCTCCAACTCAATATAAAAAAATGTTTTATAATCCCTTTCAGTAAAAGCGATGTTCCTGCAAATTATCACATCAATGACAATACCCTAAGTACACACTCAGTGGTGAGAGATCTCGGCACTCAGGTTGACAGCAACCTTGCCTTTGATCACCATGTTTCCACAGTGGTAAGAAGGGCATTCTATATGGCTCATCTCATAAGCAAGGGCATTGCCTTGAGAAAAGGAGAAGTTATCACCACACTATACTCTTCACTTGTTAGGCCAATAATTGAGTGAAATACCCCTTTTGGTATGTACCTTTCAAGGCACCTGCAGCAATTGGAGAGACCACAAAGGTTCCTCACAAGGTAAATTCAAGGTCTTCAGCATCTGTCCTATGTGGATCTGCTAAAATCACTGTCACTTTATTCTGTTTCATACAGACTACTCAGAGGTGATTTCTGTCTTGCTTATAAGGTGATCCCTGATCCTGCTTGATTAGAAATGCTGCACATCTGGAAGTCAAATGACACATAGGTTACTCGATCTAAGGACCTAAACCTGGCATGTAACATCAATAGAACCTGCTGGAGAGACATATTTGTCTCCCAGAGGTTACCATACTTTTGGAATAAACTCCCAATTCACATCAAACAGAGCATCTCACTCTTCAAGCACAATATTGATGATTGGATGAGTAACCGTAAATTCACCCCAGGGGTTCCACCTGTGTCCCTCTTGGACAGGCGCAATAGCTGCTGATTGTGGTAACAAGGGTAAATTTGGCTAGGCTTGTAAGGGCCCTTGAGCCATTAGCCTAGTAACTTCCTATGATCCTATAATCCTATGAAAAACCTAAGCTACCAGAAAATAATGAAAATCTGTTCCTTTACTCATTACGTTACAGACTTTTAACATGATTGGATGGGTATTTACAAATTCAGCCCTGGCTTTACTGGCCCAGCCCTCTCTGAAAAAGGGGCTATGGTCTAAGGCAGGGTACTGGCAAGGTGGAAATGGTTACAAGACTCATGTGCCATGCATTTCCTATTATCCTATGTTCCTCATTTGCCTTTTATTTCCTATGATCCAATGCTACTTGTTTGCCTTGTATTTCCTATGATCCTATGTTCATCATTTGTCTTGTATTTCCTATGATCCTATGCGCCTCATTTTCCTTCTATTTTCTATAATCCTATATTCCTCATTTGCCTTGTATTTCCTGTGATCCTATGTTCATCATTTGCCTTGTATTTCCTATTATCCTATGTTCATCATTTGCCTTGTATTTCCTGTGATCCTATGTTCATCATTTGCCTTGTATTTCCTATTATCCTATGTTCATCATTTGCCTTGCATTTCCTATGATCCTATAATCCTTATTTGCCTTTTATTTCCTGTGCTCCTATGTTCCTCATTTGCCTTCTATTTCCTAGGATCCCATGTTTCTCATATTTCCTATTATCCTGTGTTCCTCATTTGCCTTGTATTTCCTATGATCCTATGCTCCTCGTTTGCCTTCTATTTTCTATGATCCTATATTCCTCATTTGCCTTGTATTTCCTGTGATCCTATATTCATCATTTGCCTTGTATTTCCTATGATCCTATGTTCATCATTTGCCTTGTATTTCCTGTGATCCTATGTTCATCATTTGCCTTGTATTTCCTATGATTCTATGTTCATCATTTGCCTTGTATTTCCTATGATCCTATATTCCTTATTTGCCTTTTATTTCCTGTGATCCCATGTTCCTCATTTGCCTTCTATTTCCTGTGATCCTTTGTTCCTCATTTGCCTTATATTTCCGATGATCCTATGTTCCTCGTATTTCCTATGATTATATGTTCCTCATTTGCCTTCTATTTCCTATGATCCTATGTTCCTCGTATTTCCTATGATTATATCTTCCTCATTTGCCTTCTATTTCCTATGATCCTATGTTCCTCGTATTTCCTATAATCCCGTGTTCCTCATTTGCCTTGTATTTCCTATGATTCTATGTTCCTAAATATTTTACAGACTTCAAAGCTGTTTGCAGTAGTTTTGTGGTGCTACTGTTTGTGTCGAAGTACAGGCTTTGGTAATATCAGTCTTCATTCACATGGACCTCACTATAACAATTTCGGATGAGATTCCTATGGGTGAAAATTATTATTATTATTATTATTATTATTATTATTATTATTATTATTATTATTATTATTAATATGAGGTTATTTTCTCACTCTCAGACTGTAGCAAGTATGCTCTTTGTATTCTAATATGAGTAGCAGAAGCAAGGATTTATTCTTTTTGAATAATTGCCTTAGTAGAGTAAATAGATATGCTACATGGATTTGTTGTCATCCTGCATTTAACAGGATGATGCTAAACTCTGAAAAATGATGGGGATGTAAAGGGAACTGAAAGCTCTGCACTAAGACTTCAGCTATAAAATGACATTGTCAATGTTTGGCTAGGCTAGTCTGAGATGCACATAGTTGTTATAGCTACTAAACAGATTTGATATGCTTTGACTTGATTTGACCTTCTACCAGTTCTAGCAACACTAGAGAAATTATTTAAGAAAGCAGTAATAACAAACAGGCTGTGTGTTATTGTGCAAATAAAGCATGCCCAGGGGAGTTGCAATTTTCACAATCACACACACCCTGGAGGGCATTATTACACTGGAGAATGAACTGTCTGTTAAATTGTTTTGTATTTGTTTGTTTTTTTCAATCAATTTATTTTTTTAATATTTTTCATGTAAAATACTTCCTTTACCTAATGTCTCAAACTTGTTGTATTTTTAAATCCAAAATATATGTTTTGTAAGTATTAAATGTCTGCACACACACACTCTCTCACACACACACACACACACACACACACACACACACACACACACACACACACACACACACACACAGATATAAGCAAAAGTCAGAAGTTTACCTTTAAAAACACATGGTTAAAACAGTTAATAATGCCAGCCATTAAAAGTTTCTTACCTCCATACCTTTCAAATGTTCCAATTTTCAAAGAATATGTGGATATTTACCTCATTTTTGTGGCATGTTCCTCATAAGATTTCTGGTTTACTGACAAATCATTGGGAGCTGAAGTCATTAAATAATGACATGCATTTTAGTTTCAAACTTCATTTCCTTCAGAAAATGCTTGCTAGCACAAATCATGTTATTCCAGCAGCTTTCTAATTTTATAAGAGCAATATTTAAAATGTATCCCTATTTTGAGCCTTTGTCCCCCATTAGTTTGGACTTATCTAGATTTCTTGAGCTAAGAGGTTGACAGATATGTAAGCATGTTAATTTTAAATATCTGCCGCAGACACTGATCGATCAATCATTTCTCTGTCACACACACCTCCACTTTCATACACACACACACACACACACACACACACACACACACACACGCACACGCACACACGTGGACACACACACACACACACACACACACACACACACACACACACACACACACTTTATTTTTTTTTAATTATCTGTTTTATTTAATTTTACACTGGCTAAACAGCAAAAGATCTGCTTAATGAGTGTAAAATAATGGCTGCCAGTAGCTTTCTTACAGTCCAAGCTCCACGGCAGCTTAATAGGCTGCCATGAAGTAGCAGACTTGTTTTCAGTGTGCATTATCTGTACATTAACATCCTACCAGAGAATGTCTGTTCTCAATTGGTGACATACAGGTCACCCATTCTCTAAGATCCATTGCTCTCTGCATACGAAGTGCAAATTTTACTTATCTGTGATTATTATTTATTCATGCAAGAGTTTTATTCATTTAAACCACTTGTGAGAGAAGAAAGGATGTTAGTATACTGGGTATCAGATTGCTCCTGGTGTTATGTAAATTTATGATCCACTACCAACTCTGCACAAAGTGCGAATGTTAATAATTTGTGACAAATGGTTATCTGTGCTATTACTGTATTTGTTTAGAGCATGTTTGCTGTTTTGTTTGTAAAAGACAGAACATTGCTGGTGTTTACAGTGCCTGCTTGTTCCAGTTTTTGGTATAGATGGTTTATGAATGTCCTTTGATTTTAAACTTGTAGTTTAATATTATACTGCATAGTGTGGCCTACTGCATTACTTGGATAGGCTGCTGTGAGCTGCATATTACTGCTATAGTCACTAACTGGATTTTATTCACTTTCACCTGATGTGAAATTTTATCTGTCCTAACAGTACCAGGGAAGTTGCTCTTTTAAGATATTTTACCATGTGTATTATTTAAGCACAGATATTGCTAATCTGTTACTATTGCTTATTTGTGTTACTGTTTTATTCTCTTATAACAGTTTTTGCTATTTGATATTTGGACAAGGAAAATTTTAAGTTCTCTGGTCATTTGCTTTATCCAGGCCTTATTCCCTTTAATGATCCATTATCATCTGTATACTATTTATATACAAATATTATTACTCTATAGTTACTGCTTATTTCTGCCAGCTTTTTAATCATTTAAAACATTTTTGCTGTCTTTGTTTGCAAGATGAGGACATTTGTTAGTCTTTTGGGTATTTGCTTGCTCCTTGTCTTAATACAGATGGTCTTTCGATTGGTTATTGACTTTGAACTTGAAGGTTTATATTGTGCTACATAGTGTGGCCTAGTGATTTTATTTGGCTGGACTGCTTTGAGCTGCACATACATGCTACAGTTACTGAATAGATTTGAATCTGATTCAATGGTCTACCATCTGCAAATCTGGCACAGAGGTTTAATACTATGTTTAAGACTATGTGCTGCTAGTCCTATATCTGATCCTACAGCTTCTGTTTATCTGCTGTGTCCCTCTAAACAAGTGACTTAACCAGATATTGTTCCAAAAAGTGACTGTGTGCCCAGTGGGCTTACCCTATTAACAAATATCATTATTATCATTCAGAAGGCCTGTGAAAAACAGCAGCAGGACACTGTGTAGTGCACACCACAGTGGCAGGTACTTGTTTTAAAACTGATATTGCTCACTTTGGTCTCTTACCTATCATGCTTGAGACTCACCTTGGTCCCCACCTACTTTTGTTTTATTCAGATGGTTACTAGTGGTGATGTTAAAGATATTTTTTCATTAATTCCTTGATGTTGAGCTGGTTTGTGCACGTTTTTATAATAGCTCCTTGTTGTTGTATTGGGTTAAGTGTTCCTTTTGTTCCTTGTTTATGATAGCCAATTATTGTTTCACACCAGTTCACAGAAACTGGAACCTATTATGAACAAACTCACATCCCACTTCTACTGCTGCATCGTTACCTCATTGTGTTTATTGTACTCAGTGTCATGCCCATCATCAGTTTGTAGATATTGTGTGGCATCTGAACATGCCAATTCTTTGTCATAGATTGTGTGTGACTTCTAACTTTGTCATATCCTTGATCTGAAGACTACTTGACAATCTTCACCAAACATCTGATGAAGTACTGGATAGCATCCATACTTGATATCCCACTAGAGTGTGGCATCCATGTCTGTTATCTCACTAGCCTGATACTGTGTTTGCTGCTCCCATACTTACTGCTGAGTAAAACTGTGTGCAATACAGAGTACAGTGTTCTCATACCATACTGCTATTGTACAATCCATGTACTTATTATTTCACTTATTATTTTACCAGTGCTAGTATCTGTTCATTATCTGGGGTTTCTATGCTTTTGTCCTCAATTGTTCTGGGTCCTGCTTCATAGTTATAATTGTTATAAGTGTTTCCATTTTCTGTCCTCTCTTGTTAGGAACTTACTGAGCACTTATAATTGTTACCCTGTCTGTACACTTATTTATAATTATCAGGAACATTCTATAAAATGTATCTACCTTATTTGCAAACTGCCTGTAGATTGACCAGTCAACTTTTCTGACCAGTATGGAAATTCAATCCACTCCTATCCTCGCTAATGTCATCCTTATTAGCATTATTGGAGTATGTAGAAACTGTCTTATGCTCACCTGCAAACACTTGCTGCTAGATCATTATGAGAAGATGTATCTGAGATGACTTTATGGCTATTTCATTCTATACAAGAACACTATTTTATTTTACATTGTGTATTTGTGGAAAATGTATTCAATTAAGTGCTACAATTTAGTTACAGTTTGAAAAAAATGTTTGTGTTTTATTTTATTAAATTCACATCTCATCTTTTAACCTAATCTTGACACCTAGTGGCCATAATAGATTCATTCTTGTCTATATAGCCTTCTGGTTAGAGCCATCTTCAGCCAAAGTTTTAACGGTATCTTCAGACAAATTATTGTGCTCTATACCTATGTCTAGTTTAAATCCAGCATTTCATCCACTAATGCTCAAGTGTTTGTTCCTAACAGCACTGCCTTCACTATTATCTCACTGCTTCAGAGGCATTTCTCAACTGTCCAGATTTTCACAGAAAGTCCACATTTTTGCCCCATATTTTGGGCTGTTCCTCATAAAATTTGTGATTTTCAGGTAAATCATTGGGATGATGTGAGGGTTGAAGTCACTAAATAATGAAATACATGTGAGCTTCAGACCTCATATCCTTCAGAAAAATCTATGTCACCACAAATCTGTTATTCTAGCAGCGTTCTATCTGATGAAGCGTAGTACTACCTACGCGAAAGCGCTTATCATTTTTTGTCATATGGAATAAAGTTTTATTTCTGCTTTTGCATCACGGAGTTACAGAGATTCATTTTTAGCAACATCGTGGTGAGACCTACTTCTTTTTGTTTGAGCGTTCTATGTTTCTAAGAGCAATGTTTAAAATATATTTCTATTTCTGGACCTTTTTCCACCATTATTTCAGGTGTTGTTAGGATTTCTTGCTCTAATAGGTTGAGAGGTATGTTCAGAGGTACTTTCTGCAGATTTCACTGTATCAATTGCATTCATTTTAGTTGTATCAGAACAGTCATTTTCATGCTACAGTTCAACAGAATATAAATTATTTAAAAAAATGTCTTTTTGTTTTTCCACATCTTATAAAAATTTTCTTTTCTAGTACAGATTTTGCAACACTAATTAAATGCTGGAGAAGTCCATCTCTCATGCTTACAACTACAGCTACTGTGTACTTAAATAAAACTGTACAATATTTTGTCTGGATTCTGTAGGACAGAGCATGTGTTGTAGCTTTAAGAAACATTTCCATGTGTAAGCACATGCATATAAATAGTGAGCATGTGCAGGCAGCAGTGCCATTTTGAGAGAACAGCCAGAGTGTTAATATGTATGAGTGCAGTAGTCAGTCTGTTTATAAGTTTATTTAAGTTCAAGTTATTAAGCCTTAATCTTGATGTGTTTGTATATAATAAAGCTGCTTGACCCAAACCCACAACTGTTCATCTGTTTTATCCTGACCGGACAAGTGACATGGTATCTGAACAGGAATTGAGTGTGCAACTTCTTCAAGTCATGAGGTGCAGAGTTGACGGTGAAGTTATATTGAGCAGGTTGGGAGATACAGGGCTCAAATGATTTAAAAAGGCAAGAAACGAACTTCAGGTAACCAAAACTTGCACAAATGATTGATTTTGCAAAGAAAACAATGCAAAGCATTCATAAAGCACATAACACATTATTAATCAAACAAGTAGTGCAAAACATATCATTAATCAAAAGGCGCAAAATGCATTGTTAATTAAACAAAGAGTTTGAAACCATGATATTTGATAAAATGATCAGAAATACTTATATGGGGTTCAGAGTTACCTCTGATTTGCATAACATGCATGTTTAAAGTAAAAATGAGCACAAGGAAAGTATAATGAGCATGATAAGAAGTTAAATGGGTATAACGAGTACAATAAAAGGGCAAAATAAGATTAGAAAAGCAAGGCAACTGCATGGTTTATAGTAAACAACCGTGTTTTGGCATGAGCTACTATTTCACATTAACTGAAGTCAATCAAAGCATAACTAGAGTTGTTCAAAGTATCTCAGAATGTGCAAAGTATTTGCAGTGTGTGCTTTATTTACAGTGCAATGATTTTAAAAAGTTTACTGTGTGCAAAATACAGTTATTTTGCAAAATACATAGTACAGCCATTTTGAAAAGTTTCTTGTGCTGCGTATATTTATTTGCAGACTGCTGCCATTTCAAACTGTTTCTTACACTGCACAGATTTATCTCACAAAGTAGAGCCGTCTTGAAAATTTTCTCATGCTGTATACAGCTCATTTGCAAAGTGCAGTCATTTCAAAGTGTGTTTTACACTGATAAAGGGTGGTTTTGCAAATTACAGTGATTTTAAAGTGTTCTTGTGCTACGGAGACTTATTTAGCAAAGTACAGTTGTTTCAAAGTCTGTTGTGCTATTGGGCATAGTTACAAGTTCTGGCATAAATTTCTGGCATATATATATATATATATATATATATATATATATATATATATATATATGGGTACACTTCACATAATCGAATTACTGAAATCTCGAATTTCGTATGGTCGAGACCATATGATCGAGATTTCAGTAAATCGAATATGTGTAGTGTTGAAAAATAAAAGTTTACTTACCTTAATACATTGCGTACACACAGAGGCAAGGATTCTTGTACGCTCTGTGTGAACGTAATGTTTTATTTTTTTGTGTGGTGTTGACAGGAAATGAGAAATCTCCCGTTTTGCGCAAGACGGGAGATTTCCCATTTCCCCACTGTAGCGCGATCTTGGAGTTGGTATATTTAAGTAGGGGGGGTGTGGGGGGCTGTGCAAAAGTGAAGTTTGTCTTTTTTTTTTTTTTTTTGCTTTTATTTCAGAAGTTCGAGTTTACAAAACCCGATGTTTTGGTTTTGGTTATTTGAAGTTCGAGATTTTGTAAATTCGAGCTTCTGAAGTGAATCCATATATATATATATATATATATATATATATATATATATATATATATATATATATATATATATATATATATATATATGTGTTTGTGTGTGTGTATATATGTATATATATATATATATATATATATATATATATATATATATATATATATATACACACACACACCCACACACACACACACACACACGTGTGTATGTTTGTACATTATGTCAAGCACCATTACTACTGTGTGTTGATATGGCAGATGCATTTTACAGACCCAGTCCACTTGTGTTTCATCATAATATTGCAGAGAACTGGAGAATATTTGAGCAGGAATATAACATTTTCATACAAGCAGCTTTTTCTGACAAAGATGCGTGTATGGGGGCATTTAGTTTGCTTAACTTAGTCAGAAGCCACTGAAAAAGAGCATTAATTTGTGTATGCACCAGCAGTATATGTAGGAGAGGGGGAAACTGCCATATTGTTGTACCAACAGAATCAAGATAGGACCCTGAGTGCTTGAAATATAAATTTAGAGAAATGTGTAACCCTCAGACAAATGTTACATTAGAGAGGCACCTATTTTATACAAGAGACCAAAAGCCAGGAGACACTTTGGCAGCTGATATCACTGACTTGAGAAATAACGCTAAAACATGCAGATTTGGTGATTTGAAAGATGAGTTGATAAAGGACAGGTTTGTGTGTGGTGTTAATAATGCTGCAGTAAGAAAGATTTTGCTTTATGACAGTGATTTAATGTTGAGCAAAGCTATAGAAATTTGTCAAATCCATGTGCTTACAGAAAGACACATGAGTATGCTTGCAAGTAATAAGAGCATGGTTTCAGCAGCCTCTAGAGCAAGCATGCAGCATGTGGCTATCAGAAAGAGGCCTAAGCACATGGCAGCTGCAGCCCCTTCAGGTTTTCCAGGGAGGACTCATAACTTTCCAGCAAGTTCTAAGACAAGCTCAGCAAAATGGACATGCTCAGGGTGAGTCAGCAAAACCATACCTCTCAAATGTATAGGTTTTTGCAGAATGTCCAGATTTTTGACTCATATTTTTGGTCTGTTTCTCATAAAATTGTGGTTTCTGGTAAATCATTGGCAAATTATTGAGGGTTGAAGGCAGAAAATAATGACAGACATTTGAGTTTCAGACTGCATACTCTTTAGAAAATTCATGCTAATGCCAAACCTGTTATTCTATCAACTTTCTAAGTCTGTAAGATCAATATTTAAAAAGTGTCCCTATTTTTGAGCCTTTGTCCCCCCATTATTTACCAGCCCCCCATTATTTATGGCTTTATCCAGATTTCTTGGCCTAAGAGGTTGAGAGGTATGAGCAAACCCAAGTCAAGTTTTATTGTTAACTGTTGTAATTGTGGTGCCAATCATGAGTCTAAAAGAGAGAAGTGCTTAGCATTTGCTCAGCAATGCCACAGTGTAAAAAATGGAACCACTTTCAAAAGTTTTGTAAATCAAGTAAGCTTGATTCACTTATTAGGAAAGATCACTCAAAAAGCAGGTTGATCATATAGAAAGCTGTAACTCTATTTTCTATGTAGATGGTGTATCAGTGGTCAGTGAAAAGGTTAATGCAGTAGATTTGTTGACAAAGAACAAAGTGTTTTGTACTATCCTGGTTAATGGTAAACCCACAGAACTTAAAGTATTCCCTGGTTAAAAGTGTAATGTTATGCCAGCAGAAACATTTGCTAGAGTAAGAGCTGGTGAACAATTTAATTTGGCTAATTGTGCAAAGCTAGCTGCTTATGGAGGTGAAGAGACTCAAACCGAAGACTCAGTAGTACTTCCATGGTATTTGGCTGGGAACAGTTACAGCTTGCAATGCTGTGTAGTCAGAAGACCTGTACAGTCATCATTGGGTCTCAGAGACAGTATAAGAATGAAAACTGTTTTTTTTACCAAAGAAGTCCATCGTGTAAGCACATGTCCTAGTTACAGTTTCACCAATGTTTTTTTCTCAGAGTATGCTGATGTTTTCAATGATAAGCTAGGCAAACTTCCAGTTGCATTCTCCATGAAAGTAGACCCAGAGGTCAGTCCAGTGGTCAGACCATTGAGGAGAGTTCTGATAGCTATGCAGGACAAAGTCAAGGTCCAGTTAGATAAGATGGTGCAACAAGGTGTGATTTGTCCAGTCACATTTGTCTTCCATGGTAGTTGCTCATAAGAAAAACTCAGAAGAAATCAGAATATGGATTGACCCAAGGGAATTGAACAAAGCATTAAAGAGATCTCATCATCCTATGCGTACAGTTGAGGAGGGTGCTGGCCTCATGTCAAGTGCTACTGTTTTGTCATTTTGGCAAGTAATGCTTGATCACATATCTTCACTACTGGCTACATTCAGTACTCCATTTGGTAGAAACAGATTTCTCAGAATGCATTTTGGAATAAATTCTGCTAATGAAGTCTTTCAGCGTGCAATGGAGCAAATTTTTTTTGGGTTATCCATGTACGATAATAGTGGACGATTTACTAGTTGGAGGTAATGGAGAAGCACAGCATGACAGAAACCTCAGGAAAGTTCTGAACAGAGCACGTGAAGTGAACTTGAAGTTCAGTCCTCTGAAATGTAAATTCAGGCTACCAGAAGTTACTTATGTAGGTAATTTATTTACCAGTACAGGCTTATGACCAGACCCTTCCAAACAAGCAGCCATTCTTGAGATGCCAGCTCCAGACAATGTCCAAGCCCTACACCATTTACTTAGTAAGGTTAACTATTTGGGCAAGTTTATACCTGACTTCAGTGAGTTATCAGCTCCTTTAGGGGAGCTGACATGCAGAGGTGTTACCTGGTCATGGTTGGAATGGCACCAGAGAGCATTTGATGACCTCAAGCAGCAAATCGCCAGTCCACCTACACTGAGATACTATGATGTCCACAAACCAGTAATTCTTTCCTGTGATGCTTCAATGTTTGGTCTTGGTGCAGTTATTCTTCAAGAGAACAGACCAGTTGCCTATGCATCTAGAATTCTTACCCAAACTGAAATGCAGTATGCTCAAATTGAGAAGGAACTTTCGTCAATTGTGATTGCATGTTCGAAGTTCCATGATTATATTTATGGCCGAGCTATCCAGATCAAGACCGATCATCAACCTGTAGTCACTATTTTAAAGAAGCCTATGCATATAGCTCCAGCAAGACTACAAAGCATGATGCTCAGATTACAAAAATACAACTTCAAAATGGTCTATACAAAAAACAAACTTCTTTATCTGGCTGATACCTTATCCAGATCACCCAGAAATACCACAGAGCAGATTGATGCATAGAATTTTAACTTTGATGTCATGGAAATGCATAACTTTTTTACCACGAGACTTGATGAGCTAAGAGATCATACAAAGAATGATCCAATTTTTCAAAAGCTCAACCACTTCATCAGTCTTGGATGCCCATCAAAGCAATCTTGTGCAACCTTATTTTCTTTACAGAGATGAGATTCTGATGGAAGACGGTGTCATTTTCAAGGGGCCTAAAGTTATTGTTCCTACTTCTTTACATCATGAATACATTCAGATTTTGCACCATGGTCACACAGGTTCTGAAGCTACCAAAAGAAGGGTGAGAGGGTATTATTTTGGCCTTCTCTGTAAAATGACATTGATAAAGTGCTTTTATTCTGTTCAGTATGCAATAGTACTAAAGAGTATTTGCAAAAAGAGCCGCTTCAGCTAAGCCAGATTCCTGAACTATGTTGGTCAACAGTAGCTACTGACATATTTGAGTGGAGCAATCAGTATTACTTAGTATTGGTAGACACTTATTCACACTGGTTTGAGATCGATTTTCTACCTAACCTAACATCCATAGGTTCATAGGTTCATAGGTTGGTACTAGGCTATCAGCCCTAGGGCCTATACAAGCCTAGCCATAACAATTCCCTGGCTATTTCTTCCCACATTATTTACTTTCCTGGACCCCTGTCTAGCAGGGCGACTGACGTGATCCCTGGGGTGAATTTCCTTTCTCCCATCCAATCGTCAAGGTTCCTCTTGAAGAGGTCCAAAGAGGCACTCTGCTTGACATGTATGGGCAATCTATTCCAGAGTCTGGGGAGTCTCTGGGTCAGGAACCTATCCCTCCAGCATGTTTTGTTTATTGTGATGACAAGGTTTAGATCCCTGGAGCGTGTAGCTCTGAGGGATTGGGATTTCTTTAAGTGTAGCATGTCCCACAGCTCTGGGTTTGACATGGCCTTGTATGTTAAGCAGAGATCGCCTCTGAGTAGACGATATGCGACAGAGTATAGCTGGAGTTTTTTAAGGCGGTCAGCGTAGGGCATCTGCTTTAGGCCTGTGATTCTTTTAGTGAGGTATTTCTGAGGCCTTTCCAGTTGTTGCAGATGTCTTGAGAGGTACATACCAAATGGGGCGTTGTATTCTATAATGGGTCTAATGAGGGATGAGTACAGTGGGACAATGACCTCCTTTTTTCTGGATGAAAAGCCCTTCGTGATGAGGTGTGACACATAGAAGGATTTCCTGACTGTTGTGGTGATGTGGTTATCGAAGGTGAGACCACTGTCCACCTGTGTCCCTAAGTCTCTTATCACACTTTCTGTGTTTAGTGTACTGCCACCTATATGGTAATTTATGGATACATGTTTTTTCCCCAAAGGGGATAACAATACATTTCTTGGCATTGAGCTTGAGCCCATGGCTCTGGCACCAAGCATCTGTTTCTGTAAGGCCCTTTTGTAGAGTATCCACATCATTTGGGGATTCAATAATGGCTCCCAGTTTGCAGTCATCTGCAAACTTTGTTAGCCAGAGTCCCTTAGTGTTGACCTGTACTTCAGAGAAATAGATGCCAAACAAGAGCGGCCCCAGGACTGAACCCTGAGGTACTCCACTTGTCACTTGTCTGGAGCTGGATTTGGAGTCGGCTACTTTTACAGTGTGGGTTCTATCAGTAAGCCATTTAGCAACCCATTGGGTGACATAGGGATTAATACCCAACTTAGTAAGTTTATCTATGATTCCAGAGTGGGGGATGGTGTCAAAGGCCTTGGCAAGGTCTAGATAGGCTGTGTGGACCACCTTACCCTTGTCCATGGCTCTGGAGACTGATTCAAAGAAGTCAATCAGGTTCAGGAGACAAGATCGGCCCTTCACAAACCCAAACTGGGTGGGGTCCAGTGTTTGAAGGTTGCCAATGTCTTTGTTTATAAGTTCCATGATAATACGCTCCATGGCCTTGCAGATAAGGCTTGTCAGACTGATGGAACGGTAGTTTCCGGGATCCAAGGTGGATCCCCCCTTGTGGATTGGGATAACTGTAGCTCTGCACCACTCAGTGGGCACGAAACCTGAGGTGAGGCTATGATTAAACATGACACTTAGGTGAGGTGCCAGTTCATATTGTAGTTCATGTAGTACACAGCCCGGGATGTCATCTGGTCCCATGGATGCTGTATTCTTGGCTTTAGAGAGTGCGTTTTGTACCTGTGTGGCCGTTATTACTGGAATTTGGCAATCTTCCGGTATTGAGATGGGCCATTTAGGGGTGAGAGGGGGTGAAGTTGGCACTGAATCGATCTGCCAGGATATTGGCAATATCCTTTGGATCAGTATATTTATTGCCATTCTGTTTTAGCTCAGAGCAGATCTGAGCATTGCCATTTAGATTCTTGACATAGTTATAGAATGCTTTGTGGTTGTCTTTGGAATCTTTGGCAATTTTATTTTCATAACTAGCTTTGGAGGATTTTATGAGGCATCTCAGTTTCTTACTGAGGCTAGTAAGGAGTTTTTGCATCCTGGGATTTTCCTCTTTCTGCAAAAGTTTCTTGCTTTTGTTGTAAAGTTTGTTTATGGCAGGGGACCACCAGATTGGCTTCCTTTTTGGATGAGAGCATTTTGGTTCTATTTGGGATGGCACGATTCATGCATGAGTGGATGTGCTCGTACAGTGCCTTAGTGTAGGATTCAGCAGTTGAACTTTCAGTTCCCGTCTGCATGGGTGTCATGAAGTTTGTCACTTCTGACTTGAATAGCATGAAGTTGGCTTTGGAGAAGTTTTTTATGGTGGTTTCTTTACTGGGGGTGGGGTGGGATGTGGATGTTAAGGGTGATTAGCTTATGGTCAGACCTGACTAATGAGGGGGTGACCATAGGTATGGAGCATTGATTTGCTATGTTGGTAATGACCAGGTCTAAGATATTGGAGCCCCTGGTGGGACTATGGATTAGTTGATCCAGGGCGTTGGAATTTATGAATTCCAAGAACCGTTGCGCAAAGGTGTTGGGACATGAGTAGTTTTCCCAGTTAATGGCAGGGTAGTTAAAATCACCCAGTATTAGGGTGTTTGGTTCTATCTTAATATTTTCCAGTATGTTTAAAAAGGTGTAGTGAGAATCTTGGGGTATGATGGGGGATCTGTAGCAAGCTACAATTTGGATTGCAGTCTTACTTAGTGTTAGTTGCACTTGGAGAATTTCAGACACATACTATTATGTACTATTATTACTAAGTTGAAAACTATTTCTCAGTCCATGGTAGTCCACACAAAGTTATTTCTTACAATGGTACCCACTGTACCAGGCAATTATTTCAGAAATTTGCAAAAGAGTGGGACTTTATCCATATTACTAGCAGTTCAGAATACTCACAGTCAAACGGCCTGGCTGAATGTGCAGTAAAGAGTGCAAAGCAATTACTAGAAAGTTCAAAGAGTGGCAATACTGATATATTTTTGTATTGACTTAATCTCAGAAATATACCCCATGACAACCTACTTGGTTTGTCTGCTCAGACACTTCTATCTAGGCAAAACAGAACAACCTTGCCTATCAGTTCTAGTTTGTTGGTGCCTAATGCTAAAAACAACAGAGCAATCAAAGCCTAACTATTTAAGAAGAATTCCTCTCAGAAGTCCAGCTATGATAAAATGAGCAGATTTCTTCATTTGTTGAAAGAAGTAGAGACAGTGAGGATGCAAACGACGAAAGGCTTTGATCGAATTGGTCAAGTGAGAAGTATGTGTGCTGAGCCGAGCTCCTACTTAGTGGAATCTGAGGGTTTGGAATACATGAGAAACTGCAGGCATCTTCTTCCATTGCCTGAATCGATATTGTGGCATCGTACCTGTGATACAGACTCTAGATCTCACAGCAACCCTGACAATGTTCCTGTTGAAGAACATGCCTCAGCACCTATTCCCATTCCTGATGATCTCCCAGATGTCCCTAAAGTTGAACATTCCTTAAAGACAGTTCTCATTGCTAGATCCTATTCTAATTTTTATGTTACATGATCGGGTCGTATTTCTAGACATAGTGTAAAATACACAGTAACCTGGACATGATTGCTTTATTTGTGTTTAATTTTGTATGATTGCATATCAAAGAATTAGTTCTGTATAACTGCATATCAGAGGATCATTTCTGTACAATTGCATGTCAATGAATGTTGCCATTTTAGTGTATGACCTATTTCTCAAAGAGGGAGGATGTAGAGCAGAGTGTGTGCTGTAACTTTAAGAAGCATTCCCAAGTGTAGGCACATGCATATAAATAGTGAGCACATGCAGGCAGCAGTGCTATTTTGAGAGAACAGCCAGAGTGTTAACATGAATGAGTGCAATATGTTTATAAGTTTATTTAAGTTTAAGTTACTAAGCCATAATCCTGATGTGTTTGTATATAATACAGCTGCTTGAACCATACCCACAACTGTTTGTCTGTTTTATCCTGACTGGATGAGCAACAGATTCCATTTTGGATCCTCATATAACTATGGGCAGGATTCCATAAAGTTCACAGAACCTGCTGCATTTCACTAATATTGGCTCAAAACTTGCAGATAAGCCTGTAATATGTAAATATATCTAAGTGAACGTAGTATCTTGGCACATAACAGAGTCGAGCAGCAGCTTCAGTGTACCATATAGCAGTCACAGCCACTACATAATTCATAAAAACTATCTCATAAAGCTTGATGTACATTAACAAAGTTGCAGGACCTTTGCTATCCCAATGTAAGTTGCATGACATTTGTAAGTAAAGCATATATTCATCAATCTTTCCAGTATGCCCTGAGACAATTATAGACTTTTCCATGAGTCATTTACTAATAAAATATACTTGCTTGCACTTATGATTCCAATCGAATCTATAAAATTTCTAATAAAAAAAGTAAATCACCACAGCTAACAGTAGCTACTAATGGGAACAGGACATGTATGGGGAATGCAGGTAATGATCACACCCTAGGAAATAAGGACCTAGAAAAGCAGAGGATGGGTATGGGTGAAGAAGAGAGACACACAAGAGTTATGTTAGAGCAGGAAAATCTGAGGGACAGTCAGAGGGGCATGTGAATGTTTTTTTTTTTTTTTTTTTGGTGGGAATAGGCCTCATTTTTTTGTTTTTTAGAGAACAGAAGGAAAGATAAGGGTAGGAAAAGAGGTGGAGAATGGCAACACAGCAAGTATACATTTATACCTACTATCACAAGAAATGACAGACTAAGGTTGGACATAGAAAGAAAAGGTAAGGTACACAGACAGCACACTGTATACCTTGGGCAATAGAAAGTAAACAAACAGGGTGTGGTGCATACCAGCCATGATGTACTGTTACATTATGTCATGTTGCAAATTGTGTGGCTATCCTACCTGGATATGTATGACCGGGGTCAATTGTGTGGTGTGGGGTAAAAAACAAAGATGACATAATACATTGGACAAGTAATCCAACACCCAAGTAGTTTGTCAGCAGTGCAAGTGTAAGCCAAGTAAAAGCACAGATGAGTAAATGCAGCTCATGTAATGCTTGAGAATACCAGCAGAAGAGAAAACATAACCTTTGAATATGCATGTGAAATGCAAACAACCACGCACAGAGCCAAGAACAGCACTGCAGGAATGCAGCAAACTGGCTGCTACTTACACAAGTAAATGAACACAACCCAAACAATTGTGAAACAGAATACATATGTCACAGACATATGACATGTCAAAGGCAACACACAGGTGTAGACATATGTATATAACCTTCATTTGCCTAATAGGAAACGTAACAATATATGTTCAGAAATCCATGGTTAATACTATATAACTACTATATATATATACACACACACACACACACACACACACACACACACACACACACACACACACACACACACACACACACACAAACACACTCACACACACACACACACACACACATATATATATATATATATATATATATATATATATATATATATATATATATATATACTTAGTTTGATGCATTTAGGGAAAATTGTGTGGAATATAAAACATGTATATGACTTACTGGAGGGGTGTAGGATTTACCTGCATACATACAGGTGGGTACATATGGATCACTAACAAGCACAACTTCCCCATATGCAGTTGTACAGATAAATGTAAACAGTACCAGTGAATAGTACATAAATTGCTGGTGACTTGGTACAGTCTGTGGTATATATAAAGAAACCTACGGATTCCTATAATATCCATATTTTGCTATGCTGTATATATTTATAGTAATGTTATGAATATTTATTCATTGATGCTTATTAAAACATGTACTATAAATATTGCCTCATAAAATTATATGCATATTTGTGTCTTTACCAGGTACTGTGTGTGGTATGCTTACAGATATGGAGGCTTTCTGGCATTTTCTATAAGTTGTTCAATTAATATTGTACAGATACCTGCTGGTAATGGGGATACCATTCACTGCTTGCTCAGTGTTGATTGTGTTGTTATAAGCTAATCATGTATAAAAGTTCAGGTTAATATGATGTTTTGCACAGGTTGGCTGTTTTGGCTCTAGTTGTATTACAGCTATTGATAATACAGGATTTGTGTGATAGCCATAGTATGTTAATGCGAACTGCATGAAGAATGTGTGTGGATCATGTGGTGCAATACTGTTGTGGTTGAACCTCCACTATAGTGGGTTCAAATCTAACAGACATCCTCTAGAGATATCATAAGTTATATTGTTGTTCCAAGTCTTATGTATTCATACATTGCTTTTACACATATGGTTTTATATGTCACAGTAGTATACAGGACAGGGACGATTTCTAGGTTTTGGCATTGCACAGGAATGTAGAGAAGGTAAATTGGCATAAGCTGTCAACATAATCATTTCCATATGTGGGCCCCCGCATTAATTTAACCATGTGCGTATAACTGTCTTCCAGATGGCAAACAGACCTGGGGGGGCAATCTTTTGCCCCAGGAAAACAAAATAGCAACAGATGCTCTGTGACAGCATGGATGAAGACTCCTTGGATAGGCAGGAAATACAGTATGGAGGAATAAAGTTTGGACCAACCTCATCAGCGTTATTAATGCTGTGGGAGGTCACAATAGATTCCTGGATGCCTGTTGCCAGTTGTGATCTGATGTGACCCTTTGTGTAGCCAACAGGATATGCCAATATGAGAGGTCAAAAATTGCCACTGATGGTGGCCTTACACCAATACCCCCAGATGAGATCACGCAGTTTCTCACATCACTGCATATGACGAGTGGGGAGAGCCACCTACCTGGGGGTGGGATAGAAGCAGCTGTTCCAGGCCACACATGTATGTGTTACTTTGCATAACAGTGATGCCTATAGAGTAGCTCAGTACAGACTATGGTTGAATGCATATTCACGTATCACTATTTTTGTGATGCAGCAGAAGAATTACATCTTGCACATGGGTTCACATAAGGTGAGGATGACCAACGTAAGTGTAATGACATGTTACCATACAGCTTTAGTATGTACATAACTGTACAACCAACATGTAATGTTGTCCGTTTTCATTTGCACAGGTTCATCCACTTCTGCACAAGAGAAGGACATGACAGTTGAGTGCCTTCGTGTACTGTTACTGTGACCATTACCTGTTATTGCTGCTGCATCCTGTCATGACAGTGTCGTATACTCTCATACTGATATTTCATTGACATTATAAAGTACAGGTACATCTTCTGAGGACATGAGACATACAACTGGAGCTACAGATAGAACAGGTATGGTAGCCCACCATGTTCATAGGCTGCAGCACTGTACAGCATAACTGGGTTGTATGAAATTAATGTCACTGTTTTTCTGCACAGGGACACTGACCAACAGATGTACAATATGTCACAAGAGTATCACTGTATCCTGTTACTGTGTTATATATGTCATCATGTGCCTGTGACACCTCTGCACTTGCCCAGTAATCAAGGAGCCTCAGTCCTCACCACTAGCACTAGTGAGGGACGTCCAGATTTGAGGATGACAAGTGCACATACAGTAAAGTACAATTTCCCTTAAGATCACATAGAGATCACAGTCAGTCTGGGGCTGGTTTCTCCCTCTAGCTCCTGATCCCCAATAAAACTCCCCACTGGGACAGCTATAGGGTTAAGATCTCAGCCGAGTGGCCAAGCTAAGACCTCCAGCACCCTCTCTGTTCAACCAGTGCTTTGTGTCCCTGCCCAAGTAGCTGGCACACACACACACACACACACACACACACACACACACACACACACACTTTGAGATTTGATTGATATCCAAACACACACCTGGGAAAGACTGGTACAGGTTTAGTAGCTATGCCCCCTTTTGCCCAGACTATAAGGTAGTACCAGCTGCCACCAGCCACCCTTACTTATCAGCTACTATAAAGCCCTTACCAAAGGGTATCCAATCCTACTGTGTAATGCTACTATTATCCAAATGGTAAGTGTGTTGTGTGACCAAGAATAGGGTTATTGGAGTGGCTTATACAGTGTCACCAAATACATATGCAAGTACCCTAAGAGCTTAAATATATCTAAATAAACCAGCCACAATTAAAAAGTTTAAGTATATTTAATAATAATACAAGAACAAGACAATACTCAATAACTCAACACAGTGCCTACAGAGTTCAGAATCACAGGAAATATTTAAAAACAACATTGCAGAACAGTCTCAAATAAATACAGAACACATCTATACTAATCTTACTATATTCCTATCTATCTCTAAGAGATAATATACCCTAAATAACTGACTTACAGAGCAAGGCAAATGGAGACGAGAAGTGCTGAATGGATGTTTCTAGATCCAAGACAAGATACAAAATGCACAGACTTACTCTCTGAGGTAGTTCTTAAATTAATAACACACATTACTGCTGGGTTAGCTGGGATGACATCATTCTTTGTCACCTGCCTTCAGTTTCCAGGCCAACAGTGACTAACACCTCTGTGTTAGAAGTACATATCTCTCAGAAGTGCAGCTGCTAGGAAGTCACAGAGCAATAAAAGCACTTTACATTTTAAACCTAGTAAGTATTTCTGTTTCAAGACAATAGAAAGAAACTTCTAGCTCTAGACATCCTGTCTCCTTCAGTGAAACTGAGAGATAAACACACTAATAAATAAATACATAAATACACTAATCTCTCTAAAAGTAACCTTAAGAAACTTGCTTCATCTTACCATAATATTGCTCGATTTGCCACAGGATCCCAGTTTAGAACACACCACTGCCTGAACTTAAAACAACTAAACTGGCTTGAACTTCCTAACAAGCTTATTTATCAACAGCTCTTAATAGCTCACAACATTCTATATCAACCATTCAAAACACCAATACTCTCTAACCTCCTTACTCCCTACAACAATCTGAAACAACTACATTCTTCAGATAAACTACTAGTTAATAGTACCAAACCCAATAATGCTGCAGGAGATTGTCTTTTTTCCAACTCAGTTGGCAAAATGTGGAACAAACTTCCACTCAATATCTCATCTTTGTCCACTCTTCCACTCTTTAAAAAACAACTGAGAATCCATCTTAATAAACACTGGCTTTGCTCCTGTACCAATCCTGATTAACCTTTCTTCCTCCTTTTCTCTACCTCAATATTTCGTTCTCTCTATACTACATCCTGACTGATCCCCACTGACATAACATCCTTGTGGATATAACTTATCTCATATATACAAAAAAAAAACAAAAAAAAAAAAAAAAAAAAAACTATGTATTATTTACACTACATTTTGATATTATCAAATTGCGTATTGCAATTATTTAATAACTTTTTTTAGGAATACTATCTTGTTATGTATATTTCCTCTGACATGTAAATTACCTATACTAAAGTCTGATTATCTTTTATGCTTAATTTTTGTTTTGTTTTGCTTTGTTTTTTTTTTTTTGTATTCCCTATACTTGTTATAACCATTGGAGCTTTTCTCCCCGGGCCTCCACTGAAAATGGACATATATCCAGCTGGACTAGCCCGGTCAACAAATGTAAAATAAAATAAAATAAATAAATAAACACAATCGAAAAACATTCTGATTCCAACCCACTCTCTTGAAGCCTTGCAAGTTAACTCTGCATGTTTCAGCTTCTACCATCAAAACATACATTTGCACAGATATATAGTTTATACACATTTCTGTTCTTTTCCAGTAGGGTACACTTTGGTTACACGCTTGAAGCCCAGTACATAACATACAGTTCAACACACACTTCTGTACCAGTATTTTAATATACACATAACATATAGCTATCTTATATTTATTAGACAATCATATGAATCATTCAAAAATGACATATGATTATTTACAACATTCCTGATAGCTGGGCTGGCAGCACCACATTTCTATATAAATCCTATTAATATTTTCAAGTGACATATAATTATTTACAGAATTCCAGATAGTTGCCTGTCACTATTTTCCTGGTGTCAGAGTGCCTATACCAGTGCCTGCATACATGATGGTGCTTGCTTTCACTGTATTTTCTCACTGCAGGATCCTTATTAAGATAGACAAACTCTCCACATCAAGAATGTGTAACTGGTATGATACTATTGCTGTTTCATACATATCATTTACATTACTCCTGTTGTTGTCCTGTATTATTACTGTGTTCTACCCCTCAGAGGACAGCCAGCATTGGCATCTGAGCCATGACCGCCCCGTCATGAGACATGACACATGAGACTACCCTGTCTATGGAACAGGCTCCCTATCCATGTGAAGCAGAGTTCCTCCCTAACCCAATGCAACTTGGACAATTGGATGGGAAACTGGAAATTCATCCCTGGTTTGGCACCTATGTCTCTAATGGACACAGGTATCCTGTAAATGATTCATCTGCCAGGCCCATGCTTACACTTTTCAAGGGTATCACAACTTGTCAGAGATTTGGGATGCATGACTAGGCTTAAAAGTCCCTTGTGTTCATTCACCTAGTAAACACCTATGAACCTATGAACTAACTGCTTTGTATATATATATTACCTACTGTGTGTTTTATCTCAGTTGGAATGGTACATGCTTACAAGTATGTGGTTGATAATGTTGTCTTTATGCCTTTGTTTCCATACAACAGTTGCATTTCAGCCCTTGTCTCTGGCGATGGCTTCCCAGAATGACATGTCAGGTGCATGTCATGCTTGTATTCCTCACATATGTCATGTATGCTGCTTATGTAACATAATTGTCAACTCCCTGCCTGTTATATAGGTTTCATGGCCATACCCAGAAAAGACCTACTGGTAAGTTCTTATTATCTGTAACATTGTAGCGATATATATATATATATATATATATATATATATATATATATATATATATATAATGTGTGTGTGTGTGTGTGTGTGTGTGTGTGTGTGTGGTATATGTCAGTAATGATATCCAGCATGTGACAGAAGCATGTTTACCTGACCTGTTTCATCTGTCACTTATTTTATCACATCCACTGTTTTTATTCAGCATTAGCCAGTCTACTGATCCTAATGTGGAATCTGATGTGTCTCAGTATGGTAGCATGGCCCCTTGCACACAGGATACAGATTTCATGATACAGTCCAGCCCAGATGGTGACAGTCATGTGAATGAGGGTATAGCCTAAGATGTGGAAGAAAACTTGTCCAGCCATTCTGACAATGTGGGGACAAGGTGAGGTCTGTGGACCACAGCCCCATGTTGAGTCTACTGGTGATGTTGATACTTTTAACAACACAGCGATATTGCCCAGCACAGTAGTCATAGTTGTGTAGCTGGTGCGCACTGGTATGTGTCAATGAGTGTTCACCTACTCCTACAGGGAAAGGAACATTCCCAGGGATATCATGGATCTGACATTCATGTACTTGCCCATGCCACAGATCATGTTACACACCAGCTGTGTGTGTTGTATGAAGGACAGCAGAGCAGACATGGTTAGCCCATCATGGCATTGGTTGGACAGAATAAAAGCAATTTATCCATGGCACTGTCCATTGAATCCCGGGCTATAGCAGTACTACAACAGTGCCATAGTACAAGCAGGGACTGTGCTTAGCTGAGTGCTACATGGGAGAGGCAGGCCCTTTCTTAGTAGACCAATCCTTACCTATCGGTCATCAATGTCTTTGGTCAACATACACACACACACACACACACACACACACACACACACACACACACACACACACACACACACACACATCTACTGCTGGCAAATCCACTGTGGGCCCTGCAGGAATGACCAGACAGTTAACTCACACCTGTGTTTCTTCCCACAGTGTGTCTCCATATGATAGCATCACCCTATCAATCTTCTCTGTGGAGCAACCTGGGCCGAGTGATTCCACATGTGGTAGGGGCATCCAGGACAGCTGTGTCAGCCATCACTTTGGGCATCCTAGACTGAATTACAGTACACTGACAGTTGACCCACTATGTCAGTCTCATGCGGTTGCAGTGATGGTTGCTGTGCAGACCTCTGATGATATCATCTGTCTGTAGTTGTTATGAAGTCTGATGCCACAGGAGTCTAACATTTGTACTAATTATGGGTGACACCATTTAGTACATGATACTTTATACATACTTTACATTGGTATATGTTGCTTGTGATATTGACATCAGCTCTGCAATATGTCCTAACTTGGCCTCCTGTTAGCATCATTATATAGTGGAGAGATAGGAATGTGTTTGACAGAGGTATAGCCATTGTTGTCTTTCATACACATATACACCACTACGAGTCTATATGCAAACCTGTGTAATTTATGGCCTCAGTTGATGGTCTGTGTCATAAAACATATCTATATTTTCATACTGTGATATGTTAGAATTATGTTGTTATGTCTGATTCTCACTGAATACATCTACTGGATAATCACCATTAAATGCAATCTGTGCTGCTGTCGTACAGCAATGCCTGAACATTAATGTTTAATGTGTGCATGTCTGTACTTGTGACGTGTCATGACTCAATGGTGTGTGTCATACACTGCCATATTGCTTGGGCTTAGACTTGTGGTCACATCCACCATCACCCATGCTTGTTTCTTAAGCCCCCTGTATTATCCTGCTCCTCCTGTGATAGCTGTGGAATGTCATCTTCAGACATCTGGAGTTCTTTGGGTAGTTCATCCATAACTGCAGTAGGAAGATCACCCTGTGTTGTTGCTAGCATATTATGTAGCATGACACACACAGTAATTATCTGTGTTGCCTTTTCAGGTGTGCATTGCAGTGCACCCATGTCTGTCTTCAGACATTTGAACCTGGCTTTCATTACACCAGAAACATGTTCTATTGTATTTCATTTTGAGAGTTGCACTCTATTGCAGGCCTCTTCTGCAGACCTAGAAGGAATCATTAACCACAGCTTGAGTGGATAACCACAGCCATGTGTTGTGAGGAGGGGGAACACATATATTGTAATCATGAATAATGTTGGCATGGATGTATTTAGCTTACATCCTAGCTGTGTTCCTGTATTTACCCAGTAGTGGTCCCCTCAAGTATTTCACTTTGCTGGAATCCAGCCCTCAGACTACTTTCCTTCCACATGACATCATCATGGACACTCCAAGGGTGTGTCACCATGATGTTTGTTATGCTTCCATTTGCTGCCTACACCACCTGGCAGTTCAGAGATTGCCACTTATTTCTATTGATGTATCTTTCTGCTTCTGGGTACATGGGGCTTTTAATAGGGATGTGGGTGCAGTCTGTTGCACCAAGAATATAGGGGACATTTGCAATGTTATAGAAATGGTACATGATAGTTCAATGCTTCATGGGTATAGATGGAAAGTGTATGTGTTTATCTTCCTTGGTGCACATTGCTGCCATAAATTGTGTGAGGATATGACTGGCACCTGTCTGTGACACATTTACAGCATTTCCCATATATCTTTGGAATATCCTGGATGCCATTACACCTAGACTAAGACAGCCTTTTCATTCAAGAGGTATGGGATTGCCTCACAATGTCTGTGTAGACATGTGTGGGGCACATGCTGCACACAGCCTGCTCTAGCTATCTGTCTAAGTGGTACCTGTCAATGATTTCTTGATCTGAGAGTTGCCTTAGTTCTAGCCTAGCTCTCTGGCAAGCTGGCTGATTTTTAGGATGCACATCCAGATCATCTTCTATAGCTCATAGGACCATAGCCTGTTGTAGTTTTTTCACTACAAGTAGCATTTTTTTTGTCAGTATTGCTAAGGATTCCATAGGATTCCATGAGAATAGATTCCTTCCTTGCACTGCAATACTGCATTCGTGAAGGATTTTGGAAAGAGAATCAGAGTTGCAGTTTGTCGCATTTAAGTTGCGTTGAGCACACACGATATGTTTTGGAATCTGACAGGGGTGTATGGAATTCATAATAATCCTTTGCTGAATAAATAAGTAGGCAGACTGCTTGCAGCGTACCTTCTAAAATCACATCCGCAGCTGGTGTGCTGCAGTCTTCATTCAGCATGCTGCACTGTCTGCAACTAGCTTTTGGAATCTGGACAAATATTTTTCATATTCATTGCTATTGTAATGTAGACTCATTGGATTTCTTGTTGTGCCTTGTTAAGTGATGCACATTTTACTGTACACATATCATTTTACTAAGTCGATAGTTTTAACTGTGTCTCAGTAATTTCATTTGCACTACACATATCCATGGTCTGTTTCTCTTAGTAGTCTGCTATTTTTTCAGCATTTCTTACATTAGAGAGTATTCTGATTCTTATTAAAAAAATAATTGCAAATCAACAGAATTCATAGTGTTTGGCTCCATAAGCACCTATACACCCCAAAGGACATTGCTATTTTTTTTTCATCAAGAGAAAGAGTTAAAATGCATTTATGTTTTTCCCCAGAACGACACACGAATGTTGCACACTGTACATTTTCAGGCTTCTTTATTTAATGTACTTGCTGTAAGACATACGTAATATAGTTCTTCAGCTCTGACAAATATCTCCTAACATATGATACAGTATACTGTCTGCAGAACTGATAAGTAACCAGCACAGTAGGTGTAGTCCATTCTTGTTGAGGAATATGTTCATAACAATTTCTCTTGAAGAAGTGTGTACCATGTGACATGCAAATTACTGTGTCTAGCATATACCCATTAACTTTATATACCCTGATAAACAATTTGTTTGTGCATGTGTGTATCATTATGTGCATCTATGCGTGGGAGCATCTGTATATGGCCATGTGGGTGTGAAATGTATGGTATTGGGTGGTGCTGAAGTGTGTGTGTGTGTGTGTGTGTGTGTGTGTGTGTGTGTGTGTGTGTGTGTGTGTGTGTGTGTGTGTGTGTATGCATGTAGACATAAAGGATGAAAGGTCATTTCAAAGTGAATAAACATTTCTTTCATTAGAGGGAGTTAGCATGGTTCTGAAGGACACAATGAAGAAAATGAATGGAAATATGGTCATTTTCCCAGTAGATCTCACTGAGGAACTCTGTATTACATTTAACCAATGAAGTCTCACTGCATGGAGATTGCAATAGGGAATATGCAAAACATATTACTTTGAAACTATGGTTTGAAGCTGTCATAATATTGTCAAAAAATATTGCTTC
This sequence comes from Protopterus annectens, assembly GCF_019279795.1. Taxonomy (NCBI): domain Eukaryota; kingdom Metazoa; phylum Chordata; order Ceratodontiformes; family Protopteridae; genus Protopterus; species Protopterus annectens. The sequence continues at coordinate 1,381,284,478 of NC_056743.1, forward strand.
CTGACATTGCTATAAGTAATGCTATAACCAGTTCTGCTCACTATGATTGCTACCATTTAAAAAGTGAAAAGCTTTCAATATGGTGCAGATGCTAGACAGGATAGCATTTATAAACAGTTGTGCAATATGAAAGCCACCATGTATGACTCTGTGCAGTATGTATCAGGAAAGTAGTCCAGAGAATGTTGCTGGTCAGTTGTACAACAACTTATAAGTGGGATTTACAAACCACATGTGCAGTGCATATAAATTAAGCCATTCTGTTTCACAGATGCCCTCACTTTTCTGGAAGTTGTGTAGTGTGGTGACTCATAAAAGGCCAAACTATGCAACTTTTGAGCAGAGCAATAAGTGTGTATATGACAATGAGTTGTATTGTATTCATTGCTTTTAATCAAGGATCAGCAGCATACCAAGAATGTCACTTCCATGAGCAGAAAAGATGTACCTGTACAGCTCAGGGCTGCACAAGTACTTCTGTTCAATGAGGCACCAATGTATAATTGTTCTTATGGCTGACATCATCAATTCAGAGATGTTTGCAACAAATGTTAATGGCATTAGTGACATCATGCTAATAATGTACGGGACTGAATCCCATTAAAGTTGAGTAGCACAGCTGTACTAAATTAAACAACAAGTTTTGCTGTCCTCTGGCAGACATTTATGAATATCACCCAACTGAAATGCAGGTCGCTCTTATCTGCTAGTCACAGAGAAAAGAGAGTTATGTTTTCCAGTGGAAGTTATTTGATTTTTTAAAAAGTTCTCTTTTCTAAACTGTAGGGAATCGCATGCAAGACTTTATATCTCAGGCAAGAAAGGTAGTTAATGGCTGAAATTACTAGAATAAACATGAAACATTTGTTGCTAAACATTTAAAGTCACATTAATGCAGAGTTCCATTACCTGCCACAGAAGCCTACTTCCAGGTATGGCACAGGAGCTATTCCTAAACGGTCCATATCCTGATATACAAGACTTCAGATTGTTCAGTGCCTCTGCAAAAGCATACACTGCTATATAAGCCTGGTAGGTGTAGCTCATGTCATGCAATTCAAATAATTCCATATGTAGCTCATCCAAAGTCTCGCTTCCTGAACAGTACACATCCTTGTATGTTTCAGTTGACGTCGGCATTGTAACATTGTCTTTTTCTGCCCACTTACAACTAAAAGCAGTTTCCCAAAAATATTTTATTAATCTATCTTGCGAAAATATTGAAGGATGCAAACTTTGTAAGAACTGTTTAAAGCCAGAAAGGTTGCCTGAGTAGGGGGACAAGCCTAACGAACCATGTAATAATTTCCAAGTTTCTTTCCCAAATAGACCAGGTGTAACTGTAGTCGAAGTTGTAAAGAAAAATGTTTTGCCAGTTACATTCTGTGTGTTCAGAGTCTCCAGTAATGGTTTCACATGAGCTTCATTACTGAGAATTATTATTACATTTACAGTTGATTTTCTAATGACTTCCACAATTTTTAGAAATTTTTCCACTGGATACTTCAAATAAATTTTTTCAATGAAAGACACACATCCTCCAGACTTCAGTATCTCTGCTTTTATCTCCTGGCTTCCTGTTTCACCTGATTCACTGTCAGTAGGAAGTATCCCTACCCATGTCCATTTAAAATGCAGAAATAATTCAGACAAGGCAAGGTTCTGAAATTTATTACTTGGTACTGTGCGTAGGAAGGAAGGGAAATGCACCTTGTCACTTAATGTCGAGATTGTGGTTCCAGGGCTAATCTGAAAAGTTAAGATTTGAGAGAAGGATAATCCTTGCTGGCTTTCAACATGTTATAATACTACATCTTGCATGCACAGTCAAAAAGGCTGCTCACATGGGTTACCCTTTCTTCCTTTTTTTCTGTGACAGATATATTCTTACCTAGCTAGAAGTATGGTAAACACATCCTGGTTTTTGTTAGGTAAAATTTCATGAATAAATAATATTTTGCTATAATCATTATGATACACCATAACCTGGATAAGTAAACCAAGGCTTATGTGATTTGTATCAGTGTTATCTAGAGACTGATGGTTAAAATGCCTGATGTGTGCTTTTCTGAAACTCATTTAATCAGAAACTGCTGCCTAGTGAACCACAAAAAAGTGGGGTTCCCATGCTTCCAGTATTTGATTTTATTTAGTTCCTGATTGAAAATTCAAAATTGAGATATATTATGACAGTTCATATCACCATGGCTGACATTTGTTTCAGTTTCTGGTAGTCTTTTTTTCTATAGTCCTATTCTGATCACCAAGTTCCCCCATGCCCACTCTACCTATGTACGGGTAATAGACAAGTAGACTCGGAGAGATGCTGTCATCCTTTGAGAGAACTGGGGTTTCTAATTAAGTCTTAACTCTCCCTTATGCATGCTGCAGTCCAATTAATCAGTGTGCAGTGGTCCTTTGTGTTGCACTGCCATTCCCCCTCATTGTATGACAGTTAATCCCCCCCCCCCACAGATTTGCACTTCCATGGGATTCCTGGGGCCAGATTCCAAAAGCTCAGCATAGCATAGCATATCTACTCTCATTACAATTACTAAAATGCAACCCACCCTGACTCCCAAAGATAACATCATCCCTCTGAGAGGTTCACCCATTTTTTAATACCCACAATTCCAAGCGATTGAATCAAATGGAGTCTCTTGGTGTCGGGCTTCATAACACCCCTGAGTTGGCATTAATTGCACATTAACACACACACGCCTTGCCAGGCATTATTGCTTAACCTGCTGTTGTTTGTCTCATATGATATTCATCATTCTTAAATCTGAATGTCTCATTTAAAATGGATTTGCTGTCAGGTTAAAGATGGAAAATAAGTATCCAAGAAAATATATATGCAGTTTTCTGTACATGTACAATGACAGAACTGTGATATGGTCAGTTCAGGATCAAGTCCAGACTGTCCTGAAGTGGTGCTGGAGGCTGTTACAATACACAAAGTTTGCTGCAGCTAAACACAATTCTGGCTTGAGATTTGTGGCTACTTATGATACTAGTCCATTCAATGTTCACCAGGCCATTATGAAACACTTTTTGCTTGGCAATAGAGGTTTAATTTTTTTTTTACCCCTAGTATAGAAGAAGCTGCATGCGTGTGCCTTCTGTGGAAGGTTGGGTGCCGGGCTGGCAATTTGACACTGTAAAACTCCACTGCCAATTATGAGCGGAGAGGTGATCCGCTGTGGTGACCGCTAACCGGGAAAAAGCCGAAAGAAGAAGAAGAAGATAGAAGAGGCTGATTTGTATGTCAGAGTCTGACTATCCAGCAGAAAATCGGTGCTGGTTTCCATAACAATTTTTGTGGCCAAAGCCTTTTAGATGCCAACCTTGTGGAAACTGTAGGAACTGCAGGCATCCTTGCAACAGCATTTATTTATTTATTTCAGCTAATACTCGTAGAGTCCTTCATTTTCATCAGTTGATTGGTGGGTCAGGATAAACTACCAGGCTTAAATACTATGGTATCCCTTAAAGCCTTTCTTAGGAATAGACCTTTGAAGCATTAAGTATTTGATATAGTTTTACTAATGCTTCACTAATGTATAAGTTATTCCCTATTTATATATATATATATTTTTATATATATGTTACTGGTTTTATACGATAATGTTTCATTAGGTTTCATAGAATTTATTTATTACTATGTGTCTTTTAAATATGTATTTATGATTAATTGTTTGATTATCAGCTTTTACATGATTGGTGTATTTGTTTTTGGAGGGATTTTTAAATGTTGTCTTGTAATTCGGTTTTTGATGAGTCTGAAGAAGCAGATTGTATCCGCGAAAGCACTTATAGGTTCATAGGTTCATACTAGGCTATCAGCCTTGGGGCATTTATAAGCCTAGCCCGATTGTGTTTGGCTTATGCCACCCCTTGATTTGAGTATACTGTGCCATTTTTAAAGTTTAGTTTACTGTGCCTCTGTCTAATAGTGACACGGAAGTAATCCCTGGGACAAACCTACGATCCCCCATCCACTCATCAAGATTCTTCTTGAAGAGAGTCAGTGAGGTGCTCTGCCTAACATGAATTGGAATTCTATTCCAGAGCGAAGGGAGCCTCTGGGTTATGAATCTGTCCCTCCAGCATGTTCTATTTATTTCTGTGCTGAGGTTCAAGTCCCTCGAGCGCGTGGCTCTAAGGGATTTAGATTTACTAAGGTGAAGCATGTCCATTAATTTTGGGTTGGACATAGCTTTATATGTCAGGCATAGATCACCTCGAAGTAGGCGGTATGCAACTGAGTAGAGCTGGAGTTTTTTTAACCGAGCAGCATATGGCATCTGTTTGAGTCCCTTGATCCTCCTGGTGAGGTAATTTTGGGGTCTTTCTAATTGCTGCAGGTGTCGGGTAAGGTACATCCCAAAGGGGGCATTTTATTCAATGATGGGCCTGATGAGGGATGAATAAAGGGGCACGATTACCTCTCTTGATCTAGATGTGAATCCTTTCATGATGAGGTGGGCTATGTAGAAGGTCTTTCTAACCACTTTGGCAATGTGGTTGTCAAAGGAGAGATTGCTATCAACTTGGGTCCCCAGATCCCTAATTACTTTCTCTGTACTTAATGGGTTACCACCTATGTGGTAATTTGTGTGCACATTGTTTTTGCCAAAGGGTATGACTATACACTTTTTGGCATTTAGCTTTAGACCATGGCTCTGGCACCAGTTATCAGTCTCTGCGAGACCTTTTTGAAGGATCTTTGTGTCAGCTGGAGAGTCGATTATGGCGCCCAGTTTGCAGTCATCTGCGAACTTGGTGAGCCATAGTCCTCCCATGTTGGCCTGTACCTCAGAAAAGTAAATACTGAACAAGAGAGGTCCCAGGACAGAACCTTGTGGGATGCCACTTGTGACCGGTTTCGAGTCTGACATGGCTCCAGCAACTCTGACTCTGTGGGTTCTATCTTTGAGCCAGTTTGCAACCCATCTTGTGACATAGGGGTTTATATTTAGGCTGGATAGCTTATCTATGATGCCCGAGTGGGGTATTGTGTCAAATGCCTTTGCGAGGTCCAGATAGGCTGTGTGGACCACCTTCCCTTCATCTATGGCCTTGGTGACTGTTTCGAAGAAGTCGACCAGGTCCAAAAGGCAGGACCTGCCCTTGATGAAGCCAAATTGGGTAGGATCTAGTGTCTGTAGGTCCCCAATGTCTTTGTTTATGAGTTCCATGATGATCCTCTCCATAGCCTTGCAGACTAGGCTAGTCAGGCTTATGGGGCGATAGTTTCCAGGGTCCGCAGAGGCGCCACCTTTGTGGAGTGGGACCACTGTTGCTGTACGCCATTCTTTGGGCACATATCCTGTAGTGAGGCTGAGATTGTACAGCAGTTTTACTTGAGGGATTAGTTCTTCTTGGAGTTCATGTAGGACGCAACCCGGGACGCCATCTGGTCCCATGGAAGCAGTATTTTTTGCTTTGGAGAGGGTGGCCTTCACCTGAGCATCAGAGATGTTTGGGAGGCTGCACTCTGCCAGGATCGATACTTGCTCTTTTGGGGGGGAGGGGGGAGAAGTTTGCACTGAACCTGTCTGCCAGGATATTGGTGATGTCTGTGGGTTCAGTGTATTTTTTGTCGCTTAGAATCAACTCAGAACAAGTCTGGGAGTTGCATCCCATGTTCCTAACATAACTGAAAATAGCCTTATGATTGTTTTTAGTGTCCTGTGCAATTTTTCTTTCGAAGCTGGCCTTGGAGGATTTTATGAGAGATCATAATTTTTTGCTAGTACTGATCAGAGATGCCTTCCCTTTTAGGGATTTTGCTCTATCATGTAGTAGCTTCCTCCTTCTGTTGTACAGTTTATTTATGGCTGGGGTCCACCAGACTGGACACCTGCCTTTGGATGATTGGGTCTTGATTTTGTTTGGGATAGCATGATCCATGCATTCCTGGAGATGTCCGTAGAATGCGTTTATATAGGATTCTGCAGTTTGGGCCGTAGTTTCCACTGGCCCTGGGGCCTTGAAGGATTCCACTTTGGTTTTGAGAAGTGTGAAGTTCGCTTTTGAGAATTTTTTCACTGTGGTTTTCTGGGCTTGGGGTGGGGTCGGGATGTGGATATCCAGTGAAATTAATTTATGGTCTGATCTTACAAATGAGGGATATGCTTCCGGTATGGAGCATAGAGTCCCCATGTTGGTAATGATCAGGTCTAGTATGTTTTCCCCTCTTGTGGGAGTGGTGACTAGTTGTTCCATAGCATTTGAGTTTATAAATTCCAGGAACCTTTGGGCTAAGGTGCTGGGGCTTGAGTAATGCTCCCAGTCTATGTTTGGGTAGTTGAAGTCACCCAATATAATGGTGTTCGGAGAGATCTTCATGTTCTCCAATGTTTTCAGGAAAGCCGAGTGGGATTCCTGACTTTGAGAGGGTGGTCTGTAGGATGCTATAAACTGAAAAGCAGTCTTGCCCACTGTCAGTTGCACATGGATGGTCTCCGATACTTCGTGCAATGCCACTAACCTGGAGGTGTGGATATCCTTGATAAATATGGAAACTCCCCCTCCTTTTGTGGTTCGGTCCGGGTTTTGGGGCCAAAAAGCATGATATGAGGTATAACCTGGTAGTGCTGGGGTGCTCTCTGGAGCCTTGAACCAGGTTTCTGTCACTGCATAGATATTGATGCTCTCCATACTGAGGAGAGCTTCGAGTACATGCATCTTGAGGTTAAGACTTCTGGCGTTTAGCAGCATTACCCTTAGTTTCTTGTTCCTTGTGCTGTCTATGGAGGTGGGTTTGACTTTTGAGCCTTGCCTAAAAAAGGCACTATGGGGGTGGCAAGAGCCTTTGCCAATATCCAAAAGCCCAGGGGTGACAGGTGCAAGCCGTCCCTAGCGAAGCAACGTGGCTTGTCGAGCATGTCATCCCAGGCTGACAGACACTGGATCCCCTTTGAATGACACCAAAATTTGTTGTTTACATAAAGACTATTATAGCCATGTGTTACCAATGTTTTTTATTTGTTTAGTTAAGACTTCGAGGTTATTTACAGTTAGGATCAGATCATAGAACATTTAGAGACATCTGGTATCACAGAAATATAATTTATAGACATATAAAGTATATTCTGTTGCCACTTTACATTTACTGACATTAACAAAATTCAGAGATAAGGTCCCATTAAAATAAGAAGGGCAGGCTTATTACAATGCAGATGGATAGTAAGCACATCTGTGTTGCACTCACAAGGCTTAAATGATCATCTATAGCTCTTATTTATTCTACTATTTGTAATTTATAGAGCTTTTTTAATTTTATCCACTATATGCACTAGATATTTTTACAATATTTGTGCCTGTGTATGTGTCTATCTTTATATTTATCTGCATCTAGCTATAAATAGATAGATACATGGAAGAAGCTTGCTCATGATGGAGAGTGCTATTGAAGATAATAAAGTAATACTATACAGGATTACTGCTGTCCTACCTGATATGGTCTTCAGTGTAGTAATGAACAAGTATGAAGACTAGGTCATATTCAGTGATTGTGTTTTGGCCTAGCTTCATCAGACACAGTAGAGAAATGGAAGAAACTCTGCTTCAGTCAGACAACAGTATAGGATTATCTACAAGTTAGAAGAAAAGTATGATGTCCTTCAAAAGAAATGAGACTACTTGTGAAACAGATCTGGGTATATGAATGTTAAGCTACTTAGAATGTCAGAAAGCCTGAACTTGCCAGAGTCATTTTTGATAAAGTTTTTGAGAACATTCTGACTTCCAGTCAGGACAGACATGGAGTAGGGTGTGAGTATCTTTCTTTCCCAGTCCTTCAGTAATAGAAAATAGTACACATGTTGTTGTGTCTTTCGGCTTTTCCCGGTTAGGGGTCGCCACAGCGGAACTCCGGTCCGCTAATGATTGGCAGTAGATTTTTACATGCTGGCTTGTCAGGCCAAATGCACAGCCTTCAATGAAGGAAAGCCCATTCACGCATGTCGCCACACAAAAGACGCTCTAACTGAGAATCGAACTGGCAACGTCTAACTGTGAGGCGACAACGCTACCACAGCACATATAGTACACATATGATCCTGAAAACTACTCTGTTGCAGTGGCATTGAATGGATAAAATCAAACTTAACAATAAAAAAGAGAAGCATCAATGACCATTGTTTGATAATCTGGCAGCCCTTTTTTAAGACACTCATAAAGGATGTATGGTCATTTAAAGTTAGGAAGGACCCTGCATTTAAAGAGATCTACCATACTGTTATTCTGCATTCCTTAGAATTGTTCCCTTTTGCCACCTCTGCAACTTAAGGATATCTCCTCCACTACAAAAAAAAAATCAAAGACATAAACTTAATTGAATGTGTGCCGAGAGTATTATTGGTAAAGTTTTTCTTAATAGAATAGTAAGGCTGATAAATTCTGTCCAGCAGCCATGATGACGTCTACTGTTTTGATTTGTGTCAGATGAGAGCATTTAATAAACCTTGGAATTTGCACTTTAGTGGAGTCCTTCAGATTTGGATTTGATTCTATGTTTTCATTTAATCATTTGAAGAAATGGGCTTTGCTTTATTGATACAGAAATATATTGAAGGAAAGCCTTAAAAAGCTTACAGGCTATAAGACATTTTTGTTCAAAGAAATAAGGTAAAGTTTGCACTATCCAGAGCCTCTGGATAACTATGAAGGAGAATAAATTTACCATAAAGTATTTCTTCTCTTTTGATGGATATAGTCTGAATTGCTATTGTATTCGCTAATTCTTTTCCAATTAATATGGAGGGCATATACAAAATATTGATTTATTGATGACTTAAAATACAAAAAAATGAATAACTCTGCAGTTGAGTATATCTCTCATATTGATAACAAAGTAAGAAGCATAGACGTAGCCACAATTAATCATTCAGAACAATTACTGGGTCTGAGCACACACTAACACATTTAAATCATAAGCTACAGATTGCTGAAAATAAGATAAACTACAAGATGGCAAACCTAGAAAATAATGCTAAGAGAAAATATAAGACTTACTGCCATTCCAGAGTACCTTAAATCTGGACATGGTAGCAATTCTATAGTTAAACATCTTGCAGATTGGTCTGGCCTTCAGTTAGGTAGAAGTTCCATAGAAAGTCACATAGTACTTTTCTCCTGGCACATCTGAGAGGAAAACTTCCAGTCTCCCTCTTAGTTAGATTTACTATAAATGATTTAAAAGAAATCCGTGGCAGGGCTAATCAGCCGGCAGTGTAAACCTCGGCTCGAGATGATTGTCACTGTTAAAGTAACAACCCAACCTCATGTGCAAAATGGGAAAAAGGGATTGAGGATATGTGGATGGATTTAAAAGAGATCATTCTACCAGCACTTTAATCACCTGAAAAACTTCTGATGCTGAAGGAAACATGAGTGTTTGCAGAACACAATTTTTCAGTAGAAGCCAAATTTAAATGGTTTGCATTTCACCCTGCAATTAGGATGTAGGTCTAACAAGTAAAACATTAGGCTCATATACCCAGGGCTTTTGAAATTGTGGTTACCTTCCAGTCCTACATCCTTTCATTCATCTGAAGATGCCATTTCTAAGTTGTAGCAGTTGGTGACTCTTGGGGGTTGAGCTTCCATTGAATACTACTGAAAACAATTATTCTTCAGTCATTCCTTCCTCTGTGGGTTCACATTCTAAGCAGGTGCAGTGTTTCTTTTGAATAAATAAATGACTGAGAGACAGTCAAAGGGTGACATTTACAGTTAACTGCTCTCTTGTAGGTTCTCCAACATGATGCAGTAATAGTCATCCTACAGCAGATGGTTTATTCTGCAGAGTAAGAGTAGTTTAGGTGGTTGACGTGGGACAAAGACATGTCTGCTGAGTGGTTTCCGATGTTGAGGGCATCGCTCTCTACTTTTCCTTTTCATTTTCCTATTTTCTTTCTTAACTTTGGAATAGAAAAAAAAAACATGAGACGTGCACTAATAGGATAAATAATTTTGATCTGGGGAGTTGCTTTGAACACAGGAAACTTGCCTGAAATATTATTAATACATAAGTTTGCACTGAGAAGGAATGTTAAAAGTATTATGATTCTGGAAATTAAAATATATTACTTCCCTTTTTAAGATGTTATCCATATGCATTACTTAGCTAATGGTCTGGAGCTGGAAAGAGTGACCTTGATATAGACACAGTTAATGTGTGAGAGTGGTATACAACTTCAATATAAATTCTCTACTGAGAATTATTTTTGTGTCTTCTGACATTTGCTAAATGGATGTTAAGTTCTTCCTTATTGGAAGTTGTTTTGTTAATTGTAGTTACCAATTTATAGCATTTCATGCATATGTTTTAGCAAATTTCTTTAGCTATGGTATGAGGTCAGGTTTTTCACTGTTACTACAATTGTAACGTCCTAATGATCCATGATACTATAATTTTATTTCATTATTGTATGATAAAGGAACGTTTAAATAAGACTGCTTTTATCATCTCCCATGTACATTATCCTTTAGAACTGATGCCTGCAATTCAAAGTATATGTTTGTATGCCACCTGTTTTTTTTCTTTACTGGATTGGAGGGTTGGCACAAATTTAGTCTGGTTAATTATACTGGCATAATTGACTGGTATGGATAAAGAGACACTGTTATTGTGGAGTGTTAATATTATGATGAAATTTGATAAAAAGATCCATGGTCCCTGCAGTTATTAAGATCTACAGTGCTAATTTCTTATTTTCACAGTATATAACATATTTAATCCACAGGAAAACAAGAAATTTCATAAATTTGGTTGTGGTGGAGGATAATCCTCTTATGACATGGGTAGAAGCAGGGAGGACTAGGATCTTAGTTAGGTTTGGGACTCCATTTGAATTACTGGCCCAGCTGGTTGACACAAAAGGTAGATACACCACAGTCAATGGACTTCTTTTTGGCCATTTAGTTACCCCTGTTAGTGTATATATCCTTCCAAATACTAAGACTGCTTAGCCTATGCCAATTTTAAAAGACTGGAGAACATTTAAAGGAGCAACGCATTACAGGGTGACTGGAATGCTATTTTGTCCCCTCTGGATATGCTTGCATGCCCACATCTGTAGTATATCATTCCACTAGGAAAGTGGATGGGGATGTTTGACTCTCATGTGGCCTTGGACCTTCCAAATGACATTTACATCAGTTTCAGTCCCTGGTTTCAAACATATTCTGGAACTGAGAGGATCTTTACTTCCAAAGAACATTTTTGGCAGAAATGGAATATTTGTCTTCCCACTTAATTGAGCATTCCTAGCATCTACTGTTCTGTAAGTGTGTAGAGTGCTTTTATGACAAATATTAGATGCATACCCTGTTTTGCTGCAAGGGAAAGAAGGCTAGAATCAACATGGATGATTTTTATCCACAGTGGCTGTTCTTATTTAAGGATTCTTTAAATGATGTACCCAGACACTAAGACTAGTGCATTTGTTGAGGAGATATACTGCAGAATTCTGGTGAAACCTTTCTGCATAAATTATTTAATATCAATGGTCAATTATTACTTAAACAACTTTTGGCTGTTTCAAAGGAGAGGATGAGTGATAATGCAAAGATTAAAGGTTTAATAACAAAAACCTGATAAATTATTTGAGTATACTGAAGACCAAATGAATGTGGTCTTAAAACTGAAAATATCTGATGCAAAACTTCTACATCTGTTCAAAGATTTCTAGCCTTATGACTCAGAATCCAGAAAGTACAAAGTCTGATCTTTCGGGTTAAGAAATAAACAGGTGATAAGGTAGTTTAGTTGCCTTTGGAAGTATTAAAGACATTCAGAGATTATTGTTTAACTTTATATGTTAATGAGGGTCTGTCAGGAAGTACAAATCTGCAGTTGCAAGAATATTTTGCTTCTTTGCTGATTCTTTAGCTGATGAAGGAACACACAGCTTCATTGGTGGAAGATGTTTTCCCCTAGGAAACTGGATAAGAACATAACAATTTTTGTTAAAGGAATGTCACCCGGTGACCTTGAAATTTAAAGATAACTTCCAGGTACTTGCTAACTATACACTATCATCTGGGCAGGATCTCTCATCTTGAAGCAAGACAAGTTATTTTAAAACCTGGTAAAGATCCCTTATTGATCTACTTATATAGACCAATTTCAGTTTGAAATTATAATTACAAGCTGTTTATTGTGATCACAAAAGATGTGACTTTGCTTTACTCAACACACCCTGAGTAGATAGGATTTTTTTCTGAGGCATATGACATTTGACAATTTTATAACAGCTGTAATAATCTGGGATGCTAAAAGGCAGTTGACCAAGTAAGTTGGGTTTATTTAATTTTGGTAATGAAACATATGAACTTCCTATTGAAATTTATTAAAATTATTAATAAACTTTGCAAAGTTAAATGGCAAAAAGCAAAGTTGGTGCTAAACTCTCCTCTCTTATTGATCTACATAGGGACACTAGACAGGATTGTTCTCTTCTTTCCATTACATTTTGCTCCTTATGTTGAACCTTATGCTCTCAAACTGAGTTATACATTCAAGGGATCACAATATAAACTGTCAGCCTATATCAATGATATGCTAATCTACCTGTTCTAGCCCAGGCAGATATCTCCAAACATTTATTCAGCTTCTTCAAAATTGGGTATGTTGTCTATTTTTAAAAGAAATGTTTTGCTTCACTGTGACTGATTCCCTATCCCAGCATTGGCTATTCTAGATACTATGTCACCATTCACAAAAGGAAAATGCTCTCTGGTTGGGCTTCCTTCAGCCCTCTTTTTATATTACAGTCACTAGCTCATGAAAAAAATGATCGCACTCATATAGCTTAGTAACTTTCGGTTGTTAATGAAAAAAAACACAGTTTAGCTAAGCTAAGTATTTTAGGTTCATTGATTATTTAATATTTCTTTGTTATGGTGGTGAGGTATTAGTTAATGATTTTTTTGCAAGAATTACAACAGAATATATTTGGATTTGATAGTAAGGTAGTGTTTTTGGATGTAGAATTGGAGGGTATAATAGGTGGTGGAATCAAAAACAAGGTATGTAGAAAGTTTAAAAATGCAAACTATTTTTTGATGGTGGAAGTTATCATTCACCACATTTAATTAAATCATTATCTTATGGTAAGCTATTGTGCATGTATAGGCTTTGTAATGATGACAAGTTTTTGGAAAAATAATTATTACTTGACTTGTACTCTAAACAGAGAAACTATGGAGCACAAGTCATTATGGAAGCCATGAAAAGGTTAATATTGGGTGACCAATATCTTGAAACAATTCAGTGCAATGGAAATAATCAGTTTACAAGTGATAGAGAAGTGGGTATTGCAAATAGGATTTATTTTTTTACTGCATATAATATTTTTACGGAGACAAACTTTGATATCATTAAGTTTTATTGTTTTTTGTTTTTGTTAAAAATAAAGATTTAGTTATTTAGTTACTTGTTTACCTACCAAACCATTTGTTTCCTATAAGAGAAGTTGTAGTATAAAACAGATGATTGTTCACAGCTGCTTCTCAGTACCTGATGTGATGCTAGGGATTGAGCTTCAGAATGGGGGATCATTACCACGTGGTTAACTGCTCAGTTTATAAGCACGTTGTTAGATCCTTTAATAGAATTGATAATATTGTATATACACCTAGAGATGTTTTTAGTTGTAACACTGAAGGCATTATTTATGCCCTGAGATGCTCTTGTAGTCATTTTTATTTGAGGGAAAACAAAAGAGCTTTCAAAGTTTGACTGCAGGAGCATCTAAGAGGATATTAAAAATAAAAAGACTGAGAGTCCTTTAGCATTGTACCTTATTCTTTATCATGGGGGGATGGTAGCTGTTTACTTAGTACTGCTTTAGAGAAAGTTAAAATTTATAATGCGATGGATTTGAAGAATAGATTGTTGTATAAAGAAACTGTGTTCTTTTTGAAATATGGAACGCTGATACCTGCTGTATTAAATGTAGAATGCAATTGGAAAATGTTATAGTATTATTAGTCCAATATATTTATTGGATGAAGTTTTAATTGTTTAATTGTTTGAGTCATTAAGTTTTTAGTGATGTTAATATTTAAGTGAGAGGTTTGATGTGTGTTTTTGAACTCTTGAAAGGCCATAGGCCAGGGCGTTACTGTTTTATTCATGTTTTAATAAAATTGGATGTTTTTTCTGGCCTTTGCAGATGTATATATCTATATATATATATATATATATATATATATATATATATATATATATATATATATATAGTGTTTGGTTGTTATACAGCTTAGCAGAACCACTACTCATCTATTTATAATGAACTCTGTATATCACTGTATAGACATTACTTATTTAAACAAACCCTTTATAACACTGCTATAGACATCACTTATTTACAATAAACCCTCTATAACACTGCTATAGACCTTATTTATGCAACATATACATTTTTGGACCTTGAATATTCTTGGAACTGATGAGAATCACCACATTATGCTATAGATGACTCCACAGCTTGAAAATGATGGTTTCATGCCTTACTGGAAGAACATATTTCTTTACCACTGAGCATTAAATATCATAAAACTGAAGTTTTAAAAATCATAAGCGAGGATCACAAAGAGGAGAACCATTTTTGTTAATAGAAAGTCTACACAGAATAGACCCCATGTAGCGTATAATGTGCATTTTTTATGGTATTAGTTTGGTTATTTAATACCTCTGCAAAACTTAAGTACAATTTTTCACTGTATTTTACACTTCTGAACTGCATTTTTACCATATCACTGCTTATTTTAACTGTTTTTTTTCTGAAGGTTGCTGGAACAAGGTTCAGATTTGAGCTTTTTTATTGGTTAATTTGTTTAAATCAGTTTGATATTGTTTGCTACATAAGCACCATGTCTGTGCAGGTTCGTGCTTGTTTGAGCATTGCTCACCACCGAGCAGCAGTGGGTACTGTTGGTGGTTATAGACGCAAACACTTCTGCCTACAAATTTTCCTTTGGTACTCTGCTGGTGCTCCATCAGTGAGTTCTTGCAACTGTCCCTCACTAACAGGTGATACATTCAACAAAGCTCCTAAGGTACCAACACAGCTCCTATCCACTAGCCCTAGACTTTTGTCCACTTCTCTTGACCTTTACTGTACCTGGTCCTTCTTGTCCTCTCCTTGTTTTCTAACCACATCAGTTTACCTAGCATTACGGATGGACAATTTCCCACAGTTTCTCCAGCCAGTCTGCTCAACATGGGCATACTGAGGCAATGTAACAATTGCTTCATGTACACTGACAACCCACTTCTTCTAGTCCACGAAAATTCATTATGTGAGAGATGCATCTATATCAAGAACAATGAATCCAGGGGGTGGAGCCTAGATGGCCAACTGAGAGCAGTGATTTTTGAGAGCGCCATAAACTAGTATAATAATATTGGAAAATGTTATTATTTTCAAGTTTAAAACATCAGAAATCTATAGCTAAACTATTAAACTATATAAATATCAATTTTGGTGGAGATATACAAACATTTTCCTGTCAAGTAACTTGGAGATATATTGAGTCACTGAATATGAACAACTCAAGGAATTCTCATCCAGGTGCTGGTTTGAAAAAAGAGCTGCAATTGATGACATCTACCTTACAGGGACTAGCTTTGAAGATGGACGGCTTTAAAAATGACTTAGAAAGCTTCAAATTAAATTCTCAAAAACAGACTGATACTCTTAAGAAACTATTACAGCAACACCATACAAAAATAACAAATATAGAGACTTCTCTAAATAACACTGAAGGGAGACTCAAAGAGGAAGAATTCCAAAAAGAATTTCTGCTTAAACAGAATACATGGCTGTTTAACAAAATAGATGACTTAGAAACCAGCGAAAGGAGAAACAACATAAAGACCTCTTGTCTGCCTGAAAACACTGAAGGAAAAGACATTATTTCATTCTTAACAACCTGCATTCCTGAATTTTTATTCTTGAAAGAGGGACTTTCATTTGGAATTGAAAAGGCATACAGAGCACTGAGGAAACTTGCTTCTAACTCAACAAATATTCCACCTAGATCCATAGTTATAAAATTTCTTTCATTTCTGGACAAGGAACTAATATTAAAATCTGCTTGGAGAAAATCACCCTTAAAATACAATTAAAGCCTGATAAGGTTTGACAATGATTATTCTTCCAGAATACTAGAACAAAGGAAAACAGTCTGGTCAATAATAAAACCGTTGAATCAAAACAGCATTAAAGCACAGCTGGACTTTCTAGCCAAGATAAAAATACTTTTTGCCAATGAAATGAGAACCTTTAATGACTTAGAAGAAGCTACTATATTTATCAAAAACAACAGCATAGTGTCTATCCCAGAAGAAATGGAATGGATTGCCCCTACTCTTAAAAGAATAAAAGAAACAAATACTTGAACTGATGCTAGAAAGAAGGAAAAAAACTGATTCCAAGATATCTGTCCCCAAAAAAATAACTCTTACAACTACATCTCTCAAAGTATCAACTGATATGGTACATCACTTGTCATCAGTAGACATTTAAAAAAGGAGGGTTTCTTAAACAACTGAAAAACAGTAATGATTTATTCAGAATGTTCAAAGAGTCCAATAATTCTTCACAAAGGTAAAATGAGTTACTATTTACATTATATATAAGCCAAACAAAGCAACATATAATACAAACATAGAAGTTTCTATTCCTCTACTTGAACTAATTGAATACTTATCTTGTTCATTTTCCATTGATTTTACTTATAATAATTTAAGTAATTAATTAACTAATTCAACAAGGTACCATTCATCAGAGTTCAGACTCAAATGTAAAAAATTAACATCATATATAATAGCAGTAACAGTGGAGTGCTTTGAAAAAAAAATCCTGTCATGGAGACTAATGCCTTCTTCAGTTAAAGTATGATTTAGAAATGTCATGTATATCCTGGTTAAATAATAATAGCAAGCTCTTAGTACAAATGTCATCATTATTTTGTCTAAATACAGTTAATATCAATTATGGCAGGTATCACAGCAACCAGTGCTGTTTGATCAATCCTGATATGGTGTGCGTGGATGCAGCTGTGTTTGGCAGCTGCTGTATTTTGCTGTTTTCGTCTCTGGGAAGCTGTGGGTTGCGGCTTGTGATTGAGGTTTACTAATACTTGTGTATTAGGAAGAGGCATTTGGTGTTTTAGCCTGGATACAGGGGAAGGGGGTAGATAAAACTGTGATTTGGGATATTTTGGCAGAGAATAGTTTGTTTATACATCTGCTGAGTGAGAGTTGGGAAGGCTGGAAGAATGTATTATCTCTTGTTGTGGTGGCTTGCTGGGAGGTTTTTTTTTTTTTTTTTTTTTTTGGTCTGTTTGCTCTCCATTCTTTTCCTTGCTGCTGCCTCACTGAAAGGGAGGGAATCTAGGCTTGAAGTTGCAATGAAGTGATGCTTTGCTTCAAGTGCATTGCAAGCCTCTGGTATGCACTACACAGACACAGTAACAGAAACAGATGCTCCCAGGTTGCTATGGTAATGGAGACAGAGTGACAATAATGCTTAACTCTTGGGTTGTGTTGGGGGGTGGAGTTTGCTTGCGTTTATGCTTTGGATGTCTCTGATGCTTGGGCAGGTTTTTATTGAGAGCCTCCATGAATGTAGATGTGTGTTTTGTGTTTCTATGTTTGGTATTTACTTCTCTGAACTGCAGGCCAACACAGAAGGTATTTGGCTAACAAAATTTGCAGATGACTGCAAACTAGGAGCCATAATCGAAACTCCTAACAATCTGGACAAACTACAAAAGGGCCTCACTGAGACAGATACCTGGTGTCAAAGCCATGGCCTGAAGCTCAATGTCAAAAAGTGTATTGTTATCCCCTTTGGTAAAAACTCTGTACCCATGAACTACCACATAGCTGGTAGTCTACTTAGTGCTGAAAATGTGATAAGAGACCTTGGGACACAGGTGGACAGTAGTCTCTCCTTTGATAAACACATCACCACAGTGGTCAGGAAATCCTTCTACGTGGCTCATCTCATCACAAAAGGATTCTCATCCAGAAAAAAAGATGTCATTGTTCCCCTCTACTCATCACTCATTAGACCCATTATAGAGTACAACGTCTCTTTTGGTATGTACCTCACAAGACATCTACAACAACTGGAAAGACCACAAAAATACCTCATAAAGAGGATTACTGGCCTCAAACAGATGCCCTATGCAGACCGTCTCAAAAAACTACAGCTTTACTCCATCGCATATTGCCTACTCAGGGGCGATCTCTGACTAACATACAAAGCTATGTCAAACCCAGAGCTGTTGGACATGCTGCACTTAAAGAAATCCCAATCCCTCCGAGCTACATACTCTAGGGACCTTAACCGTGTCACCACAATAAACAGAACATGCTGGAGGGATAGATTCCTGTCCCAGAGACTTCCCATGCTCTGGAACAGACTACCTATCTATGTCAAACAGAACTCCTCATTAGCACTCTTCAAGAAAAATCTTGATGATTGGATGGGAAATGGGAAATTCACCCCGGGGATCACTTCTGTGGCTCTGCTTGACAGGGGCACAGGAAAATAATTTTCTTGGGTGGCGAAAGCCAAGGTACATTTTTTGGCTAGGCTTGTATGAGCCCTAGGGCCAATAGCCTAGTACTTACCTATGAACCTATGAACCTATAATGGCTCTGAGGAGCCTCCAAGATGATTCTCAGCAATGAAGTTTTTGGTTTAAACCAAAGAAAAAAATATAATAAAGGGGCTGTTTTAAACCACATGTACATATATTCATGGTCTCCCAATGCTTTGTTTAGCTCATTAAGTTGATTCTTGAAAAAAAAGAAATAAATAATAAGCGCAATTTTTTATTTAAAATGTATTTTGGTCCAAACACATTAAGGACTTACATAAGAGTGGAAGTTTGCATTATTATGAAAGACTAAGAACATGTGGTCTTGTACAGTACCCATTGCAGTGGTCTGGGAGGTGAGCTTGCTTGGACGTGTTGGACATATGGAGATAGCTGATTCTAGGAGTGTTTGGGGTTGCCAGGAAGTGCTAGAGAGTCAAAAGATTTCCTTCATGGAAATATCTGTGGGAATGGAAGGTGTGTTGAGTGGTTCACTGGCAGAGTGCCCACCGCATGGAACAGGCTGATAAAATGGAACAGGACAAATATTGGTTTGGATATTTTAAGAACAGCCTGGTAACACACCACATGAACTAGTGAATGGAATTCTGGCAAAACTGGATGGGAATTGTTGCCCATGCTTGAAGTACTGACATGTGTGTATGTAACTATGGAAATATACTTATAACAAATAAGAAACTAGAAGGGTCTCATAATTTAAAGTCTAAGGACTGTATAAACATGCTTGGAAGGAGCTAATAATAAGAATAAGCATTACAGCTTGTTTTTCTCAAATAACTAAGCAACAGCCAAAAAAAAAAAAACACAATAGTTATGCAATGTATGATTTTAGTAAATCTAGACATAAAATATATAATTGTCATATAAGACAAATAAGAAACTAGAAGGGTCTCATAATTTAAAGTCTATGGACTTTATAAACATGCTTGGAAGGAGCTAATAATAAGAATGAGAATTACAACCTGTGGTCTCTCAAATAACTAAGCAACAGACAAAAAAAGAAACGCACACAATAGTTATATAATGTATGATTTTACTAAATCTAGACATAAAATATATAATTGTCATATAAGATGAAGCAGTCTGCTGAATTTAGATATTAAAGACAGGAATTAATAACATGGGCTTGTGTATATTAACACTGCTGTTTTAACTTGTCATAAATGACATACACTACATTGAACATCAAGGGGAAGCATGATGATTTTCTCATATCAGTAAATGTGCATAACAAGTCATATAATTGCTTTAACTTGAATTGCGGTTTTGTAACCCATCTTGACCATACATAATACTTAAGCTGTTACCAAGGTAACTAATGTTTTATACATGACATCAAACTGACAAAGCTGTTTGAAAGAAACAATAGAAACCTGAACTATGAATGTCACAGAATGAAACAATCACATTCTGAACAAATAGTATTAAATTGACAATAATCACTCAGTTTAACCTTTGCTGATTATACAAAATAGAATGCAGCCATCTAAATCTAAAAAAAATCAGTATATGCCATAAAATGGCAATTTATGAATATGGAGAGGGAACTTGTAATCATTAATCACAATAAGTGAATTTGTTGTTTTTAACCCATAATTTCACTCATTTTATAATAAGAAATGACAGATATGGAAATCCTTATGTGTAGGAAATGGGGGAAGAGAGATTCACTGAAAATTAAAATGCACTAACTTTTTTGATGCTTTAAGTTAGCAACAAACAAAGTGATTATGTAAATGCTGTCAAACAATGAAATATAACTTCTGATACAGCCAGTAAAATAAATTGTATTATAGACATTAAGTATAAATATTATTACCATTTATATTAAGTAATGCATTTTGAAAGACTTCATCAGTAAGGGTGAATATGTTAAATAACTGTGCTATAATCTTTTACTGAGGTTTTGTATATAATATATCCTACTTTACTATGATTGAATTGTTTGTCATCTATCTTTCATGTAAATATTAATTGCTTATACAATAAGTAGACATTTATATTGTATTAGAATTCTGTCTAATCTACAATAGTGCTATATATGTTCAGAATAATATAAACATTGTTTATTGCTATTACAAATATTCTCCATATGATAATTCGATTTATGGAGCTCAGATGTTCTGGATTGTCAAGGTATGAGTGATAATCTGATGGACTTAAGTTTATCCATCAGATTAGGAATGATTTTAATTCCATGGCTAGTGCGGATCTTAGTTTTGTTAACATTTATTAATTTAAATTTGTTATTTCACAAAAATATTTGTAGTATCCCCGACCAAAACATTATTTTATTGGTAAACACTCAAAGTATAAAATTGATAATTTCCTTTAAAAGCTCAAACATATACTTTATAGTTATGAGGAAAATGTTTAATAGTCACAATAAAACAAAAAATACATAGTCTAGATAACCTAAGATGGATTTAACTTTATTATCTTTAAATACCAATGTCTTAAACAATCCTAGCAAGAGATCAAATCTACTGAAATATTTAAAACTGAACAAAGCGCAAATTGTCTTCTTTCAAGAAACTCATTTCAAAACAAATGACAATTACAAATAGATTTGTAAGGAAAATATGATATTGGTGCAATCCACTTATAAGCAAAGACAAAAGGGGTAACAATTTTATGGAAAACAAATGTGATTAACTCAAAAATCATTTATAAGTATGAAGACAAAGAAGGCCTTATGGCATTAGTAATAGTTAAATATAATAACAGAATATGGACCCTAGCCAATCTATACTGGTTCCCAGGCATTGGAACAGGAACTGTTAAAAAACACTTGGATTTCATTTCCAATAATTATAAAGGCAACTTAATATTAGGAGGAGATTTTAACTGTATATTTGATATTTCTGAAACTACAAATAAAAGACCACGGTGTACATCTGCTGTATCAAAAGCGTTAAACAAGTGGGTAGAATTATTTCATCTTGTAGATACTTTCAAATTTAAAAAAGATGAATCTTTGTTGTTTTCCCATCAAGATCACAGATTTGGGACCCAAACTAGAATAGATAAAATATTTGCTGTCCATGACTTACACTCTAAAATCATTAATTTCTCAATCACCCCCTGCCCCTTTTCAGACCACAATTCATTGATATTAAAACTTCAAAATGGGTACCAACCATTAATCTTTAACTCCAAAATTCCAGCATATATAACTAAAATTAAAATGTTCAAACCCTGGTTATTATCTGAATTACAGTTCTTCTTATATATAAATGATATCACAGATTTAAATAAAATAATGATGGGGACTCATTAAAAGCTTATATATGGTAAAATCCTAACTTGGTATAAAAAAAATCAGATAATAGGATTCTGAATTATTAGATCTAATATCCAAACTTTTATCAGTAAAAGCTGAAAAAAATCAAAATAATTTGGGGATGAAAAAGAAAGTAGAAGTATTAAACAATAAATACAATTAAATTCTAACACATAAAACTAGTTTAGCTTTAGAAAAACTAAAACTTAATACCTTTACCACTTCTCCCAAATACCTACATCATTTATCCACAAGAATCAAAATACAATCATAAGCTAATAACATTAAAAGTATCTTCCATGAAAAGAAAGGGAAAAATGTCTCAGATATAGGTGACATTCTTGATGCCTATTGAAATCACTATATGGAACATTTCCAAAAAAGAAAATATACATATCAATCAAATAAATGTTCTAATATAAAAAAATGAAAACTAGATCTGCAAGCACCCATATCCTAGAAAGAAATTACAGATACAATAAAAGAGGGTAAAAATAATAAAGCTCCAGGTATAGATGGCATAATTATGGAAATATATAAACTTTTTCCTTCAAAGATGCTATCCCTCTTCCATAAAACTCTATTAGAAATTCAATCACAAGCTTTAATACCACCCACTTGGAGATATTCCATAATCATGCCAATCCTAAAGGAAAACAAATCCCCAAACCTCTGTACCTCATATAGACCTATATCATTATTAAATAATGACTATAAGATATTTATGACAATATTAACTAACAGAATGAAAATACCACTATCCAAAACAATAAATAATGATCAAACTGGATTTTTATATCATAGACACACACATGACAATATTAAAAGGATAGTTTCTCTTATAGATTATGTTAATAAAGAAAATAAAGAAACACTCATAATTGGTTTGGATATAAAGAAAGCCTTTGATTCCCTAAATTGGGGCTATTTATTCAAAATCCTAATGCTATTTGAATTTCCTGCATCCTTTGCTCATCTCCTAAAGAATATATATATATATATATATATATATATATATATATATATACAGATAATTTAGTGTATGTCAACTTACGTCCTTTTACGTCTGAATCTGTACATATAACAAAAGGCACTAAACAAGGATGTCCTATGTCACCAATTCTATTTGCTCTGCCTATTGAAATATCGGCAGATTCAATTTGTAACAATATAAAAAAACCAAGGGAATACATGTTTATGAAATATACAATTCTAAAATAATGCTATTTGCTGATGACATATTATTAACATTATCTAATACAAAAGAGACATTAAAAGAATTAGATATATTAATTGACAAATTTCACATGATTTCAGAACTCCATTTCAATAAATCAAAATCATTTTTTTTATTTTTAAATAAAAAAGAGAACTGCAGACTGGGGGAGGGGTCACATCACAGGGAAACAAGAATCTACCTTAAAATATCTAGGAACTGAGGTATGCAAGGATAATAATGAATTAGTCTCAAAAAACTGCAATAATATCATCAGTACAATTAAAATCTCTGTGGAAAAAATGGAACAAAATAATATTAACATTTGAAGATAGACTACAGTTAATAAAATGGTTTTGCTGCCCAAGATCCTATAAATAGCCTTGGCAATACAACTGTTACCAAAAAGGAATAAACTTAAAGAAATAAATTCATGTCTAATGAAATTTTTATGGTTTCCCAAAAGAAACAGAATAGCTTTAATACATCACATCAGACCATGGAAACAGGGAGGATTAAACTTTCCTGATATAGAAACATACATAACAGCATCAATATCTAAAACAATCTCAGATTGGATAAGTCCAAATTACTCTGCAAATTGAAAAAGAATTACTAACTGTAATATCAATAAATGAATTTGATTTACAAAAAAAAATTCAGTTAACAGATAAAAACAATTTGCCATGGCACATATTATGTATTACTATGCAATATAACATAACTAAACCCACTAAAACTTGTATGATTAATTTTTACATTGACTCATTTAGGAAAATTATTAATGCATATATAGATTTAAAAATC
Source organism: Protopterus annectens (assembly GCF_019279795.1). Taxonomy (NCBI): domain Eukaryota; kingdom Metazoa; phylum Chordata; order Ceratodontiformes; family Protopteridae; genus Protopterus; species Protopterus annectens. The sequence goes on from NC_056743.1 coordinate 1,381,308,441, forward strand.
TGATTTGATCTTTTACCACCATTTATAGTCACAAAGAACTTTCCACATAAAATATATAGAGAAATTATTAATTCTTGGGAACAGAAAGGATTTGTTTGTTGGCTCCAATGTATCAAAGAACTAACAGTTTTTGATATGCAAGTAATAAAAACAACATACAAAATTCCACAACAGGACTGGCTGACTTTACAGAGTATTCTGTTATATTCGCAAGATTTAAGTAGAATAATTAACAATTCTTCATTTAAAAAATACCTACATTTAAGAAATACATATATGAAATCATATATAATGACTTTCACATGGGAAACGGTATTTCAAAATTTTGCAAACCATTGCTACACTATAAAACAACACCCTTAACCTCATATTGGAAATATATAACAAAAAGGACACTCAATACAGTTAACTGAAGATACTAAAACAAATATCTTATTATCGATAAAATAGACATCCTTTACACAATACTGGAAAGTTTTTAATTGAAAATGATTGCACAGAGCATTCTTAACCCCAGACAGAATCAGTAAAAGTAGTTTTTCCATAAATGGAATATGTTGAAGATGTGAGCAAGTACGCAATGCAGATTGGAATCCCATTTTCTTTGATTGTGTTAAAATTAAGCCATTTTGGAATGGCATTAATAATTTTCTACAAACTTTATTTAATTAGTCATTTTATTTAACTAAAGCTCTTATATTATTAAATGTGAATGAAGGTCCTCATTTGAATAGGTCAAACATGTATCTAGCATGGACTATACTTGCAATTTCAAGGAGGTGTATAATGAGAAGATGGAATACAAACACAATACCAACTTTGGAAGACTTCTACAGCCTACTGAAGACCACAGCATTATTGGAAATCAAAATTAAAGAACTAAAAATTTATCCAAAGCCATTTATCAACAACCCTTGGGGAAAAGTCTTATTGTTGATTGACACTATACAATAATTGATCGCACTCTGATAATGGATATATGTATACATTAAGATCTGTTATAGTGTCAGCCTAATGTAAATAGTGTATATAGTTATTTAAGATGTTATGTATAAATACTATGGAATTCATTCAAATGTATTTGAAAACTAAAAAAAATTGAGAAAAAAAAACAATGAATCCAGGCACCCTCACTCAACAGTCAGTTCATCTGATACTAAACAGGTTGTTAGCATGCACACCTCACCTCCTGCACCTACCAAACTAACAACTCATAAACTTACTTATGTGGAGGTTCTTACCAGAAGCTTACCTAAACATCAGAGACCTCACATACACAAACACAAGCATGATTCACATAATACATCCTCTGCAGAACAAAGGGCGCATAACATATTGCACACTGGTCTCTTATCAGTCAAGGCTCCTAAGGCATAAAACAAAAAAACAAATATCTTAGTCATAGGCAACTCAATTGTGAGACACACAGATGTCCCTCTCACCAGATTAGATAAAGAAAAAGTCACACTCAACTGTCTGTCAGATGCCTGGATCCACCACATCAAACACACACTCAAGTCTTTCAACAACAGGCACTGTTATGACTCTTTCATAGTCTATGTTGCTGTGAATCACTTGAGAGGTACCTCACTGGGCTATATGAATAGAGACATAACTAAGCTCTCTGATTATGTGTCTCAGGCAGATATGTCCCAAGCCTTAAGCAGCATTTTACCTTTGCCTAGGATGATACCTCAATATAAACAAAAATGATTGATCTCAATAATTGGCTTAGTTTCTGGTGTCATTCAAAGGGGCTCCAGTATCTGTCAACCTGAGATGACATGGTTGACAGACCTTGATGCTTTGCCAGAGATGGTCTTCATCTCTTACCTCTGGGATGTCAGTTACTGGTTAAGGCTCTTACAGCCCCATAGTGCCTCTTTTAGGCAATGTCACAAGAACAAAATTCCTGATATAAAAAAATTACCCTCTAAAAACAACCTCAAGGTTATGCTGCTAAATGCTAGGAATCTAAACTAGAAACTGCACTCACTGGAAGCAGTTATCATCTTCGAAGATACTGACATTTGTGCAGTCACTGAGACCTGGTTTAAGGCTATGGAGAGCATCTCAGCTATACCAGGTTACGTTTTCTTCCACACGTTCAGACCACAAACTGAACAGGTGAGAACCAAAGGAAGTGATTATCAATCAATATTCATTAAAAATAACCACACCTCTAAATTGTTAAACAGCATGATTCCCTTGAATTACTTCAGGTGCAATTGACTGTAGGTAAGACCCCTCTTCAGGTCATTGCAAGCTATATGACACTCTCCATGAATCAAGATATCCACTCAGCCTACTTGGATCTTCTCTGGATCTACTTGAGTCAATCAAGATACAACCAAACACCCTGGTTTTGGATGACTTTAATTGTCCATCCATTGACTGGGTAAATCATATGTGTTCTAACTCACTTGTCCAAAGGTTCCTAGACTATGTTAACTGCAATGCCCTGGAACAACTGGTTGACACACCAACAAGGGGCTCAAACATCCTGGATCTGGTGCTCACCAGCAGGGGGGACCATTGTACCATCCCCAGTGTGTGGCCGTCCCTGGTGAGATCTGACCACAAATCAGTCTCACTAGAAGTAACCATAACACAAGACCCCACTTTAGCAACAACTAGACTAAAAATCTTCTCCAAGGTCAATTTCATCCCCTGGGTGTTCCGGTTTCCTCCCACATTGCAAAGACATGTGTCTGGAGTGCTTCTTCCCCGGCATCCACTGAAAATTGGCTTCATTCCAAATCAGACTTTCCCAGTAAACAAATGTTAAATAAATAAATGTAGTCTGAGTCTTGCAGTTATTTGCCTTCAATTAAGACATTGCATTTAACTTTACAAAGTAAAAATGTATAGTTGCAACCATTCTAATACATAATTCATCCCATTCTGGAGGCATGGTCCAAATGGAGAGCTGAAAAGTCAGCAAGCAAGGGAGAGTAGTAGTGCTGAAATTAATTCTCAAGTCTTTGTAAGTACCTTCATGAGGTGGTCCCTGTTTTCTACAAAATCTGACCAAGAGGACACTGATATATAGACTGTATTTACATAGCATATATCATGGACAGAAGTAGGTCAAAATAAAAAAACATAGCTGAGTGCACAAGACCCAGGATAAAAAAGTGTTCAATCCTGATAGGCATGCTGGTGCCAGGACAGGAAAAAATGACAGTGTAGAATCCTCAAAATATGGAAACATTCCTACAATAGGGCCAGGCCAGGCCCATGGGGAGGATGGCCTCCTGTTATAGAAGGAAGTAGCAGTCCACAAAAATCACAAAAACTTATAGGCCAAAGAAGAGCCATAAAGATAATAGAGTGGACTATTGAAGATAAGAAAGAATGTATGTATTGTTGCTATTATGCAAAAAAAAACAGAATTTCCAGACACAAGATATACAAAAAGATTAAGAGATAAATTAGAAGAAAGAAAAATACTTCCACAAGAAAAACTGTCAGAAGCTTCAAATAAAAATCTGTGGTCATTAATACAACAGATCAAGAAACTTTGAGCTGTTTGGGAAAATAAGTATCTGAGGAAGTGCAAAAAATATAAACAACAAAACCTAGATGTTTTTGAAAAGTATAAAAAAGAAATATGGACATGGGAAAGAAAGAGAGATTTGACATGTTGCCATATTTATGCAAAGGCAAAAGCCAAATCAATCAACATAAAGAAGGCACCCCCAAACATATTCAAAGAGAGATACAGGCAAAGACATCCAGATGTGGAAAATTTCACAATAAAAAATAATATCACAAAGAGGGAATGTAGAAAAGCAGATTAGTAAAGTAGAAATTAAAAAAAAACAGAAGTTATGGAGTGCCTGCAAAGTGAAGGATTTGATGTAGAAGGTCGAACACAGGTTACATCACAGCATGATGAAATGAGTGCCCAAAGTAAGGAGAAACAGGAAAATCAGGAGATGTCAGAAGAAGAAATATGGACATGGGGAAGAAAAAGAGAGTTAATATGGTGTAATATCTATGCAAAGGAGAAAGCAAAACTAATCAATACAAAAAGAGCAGCACCAAAGATATTTGAAGAGAAATACAGGCAAAGGAATCTGGACATGGAGAACTTTACAATATAAAAAGTAAGAAGACAAAGAGGAAAAGTAGAAAAGAAGATCAGTAATGGAGGAGTTAAAGAAATAGAAACTTTAGTTATGGAGTACCTCCAAAGTGGGGGATTCAATATAGAAAATCTAATTCAGAAAGCACCACAAAAGGATAGAGCAATGAAACTCCAATTTAAGGGGGAAATCAGTAGGATGGGAGGTAATTGGTCAGGTGCCATATGAAGATATTTTGGAGCCTTCCACAGAAAACGAGTATAAACATTCACTTGAAGCTGAATAGCATGGGAAGGAACAGGAAACTGTGGAAACTCTGGCACAGTTAATGTTGAGGAGTGATAGGCCAGTGAGTTCCCATATGACAGAGCAACAGATGGCACAAGATGAAATTAAAGACAATCTGCCACAGGAAGATGCAATAGAACTTTCTATAGAATGCCTGCAGGAAATGGAAAACAAAATATGTGCCCTTAGTTTAGAAGAAAACAAGCTAAGACAAGAGTTGCTTGACTTAATAGACATAGACATATTAAGATCAATAAAATAAATGGACTGCAGAAGGTCAATAAAACCCATAAAGTCAGATGTTTGATAAAACAGACACAATAATTAGGACTGTCCATAGAGATCCATGCAATATAACAGAAGTAAATAGGATATATTACTGTGCAACTAAATTAATAACTGATAAAGTTCTACCACAAGAACACAGGGTAGTTAGGGAGAGAAAGGAGAAAAATCGAATGCCATCATGGAAGTATCAAATAGAGAAAACTATAAAGCACTAATACAAGAAGTGTCACTGTTAGAAGAGCATAGAACAGGGAACAGATCAACAAAAATACTTAGAAAGATAGACAAGATGAAAGCAATGCACAATATTAGAACAGATCAGGATCTATCATGCACTATTGCAAATAAATAAAAAATCTCAGCACAGGTGGAAAAACTTAGAAGATACACAGATAAATATAAAAGAAAAGTACAAAATAAGCAATTTATTGATGACCCAAAATGTTTATAGAGAATTGGTAAACAAGGTAAAAGAAATTGAAAGACAACCAAAAAAAGAAGAAATAGATACATTTTGTAGAAGTATCTATGAAGATCCTGTGGAACATAACAAAGATGCTAAATGGGTAGAAGAAGTAAAAGAAACAATAAGAAGTTTAAAGATAGAGGATATTAAATTGGATGAAGTAACAGCCAGAAAGACTGAAACAAAGTAAAGCAAAGCCGCAAAGCCTGGAAAACTTCAGGCCCAGATGCAATACCTAACTTCTGGTTAAAAGTATTAACATCTTTGTATGAAGATTTAGCCATGGCTAACAAGCCAACCTGGCTAACAAGAAAAACAATGCTCCTACTTAAGAGTGAACTTACAAGCTACCCTAAAAATTATAGACCAATAACTTGCCTTCCAACAACATATAAACTATACACTGGAATTGATGCTGACAGAGTCTATAATCATTTAGAAGAAAACTCAATTATGGCAATAGAACAAAAGGCTAATAAAAGAAAGTCATATGGAACAAAGGATAATTTGCTGTTAAATAAAGTCATAGCAGAGAACAGTAAAAAGGGGAGGAATTTAAGTATGGCATGGATTGACTACAAAAAAGCATTTGATTGTATCCCACATTTATGGATAAAAGAGTGCTTAAAAATGTACACTGATCAGCTACATTACAGTGACCATGAAACAGTGGCAGAACACTTTCCAATTAAGCCATGATAAAGGACAAATTATTATTCCAGGGATAAAAATTCAAAGGAGGATATTCCAGGGTGACTCTCTGTCACCATTGCTATTCTGCCTTACCCTTAACCCATTAAGCTGTCTAGTTAACAGCTTAGGCCATGACTATAATTTGGCTCCTAGAAAACAACAAAGTGTAAAGACTTGCCATCTTCTCTTCGTCGATGATTTGAAACTGTATAGCTCATCAGATGAGGAACTGAATGTACAACTGCAAGTTGTCAAAACTTTTTCAGTGCATATAAGAATGTCATTTGGTCTTGATAAATGTGCAAAAGCAACCTTTAAAGTAGGAAAATTGCAGCACCAAGAATACATAAATTTGGGGCAAGAATGTGATATAAAAAACTTACACAAACAGGAGTGTATAAATATTTGGGAATTGATGAGGAGTCAATAATAAAACATGAACAAATGCGAATAAAACTTAGGAGTACTTTAGAAGACTTAAATTAATCCTGAAAACAGTGTTGACATCTAGAAACAAAATCCAAGCTATAAACCAATTTGCTCTTCCTGTCTTAACTTACAGTTTTGGAGTAATTGACTGACCCCAAAATGTGTTGGATAAATTAGATAGGAAAACAAGAAGGATGCTTCATGCTCACCATATGATATATAAAAATCAGTGTATACAAAATTATATATTCCCCTGTCCCGAAGGAGGGATGGGCATCCTTGAAATTGATTACATGTACAGATCTGCAATTGTGGGACTCCACACATATTGCTGACATCACAAGGCCCAAATTTAATGAAAGTTTTGAAACATGAGGAGAATAAATCTAAGATGATGTCCATGCTTAGGCTAGTAGAAGCTTATCAGCATCAAGCATAAATGGAAATGAAAGCACAAGTGGATAAAAACCAGGCAGCAACTGAATGTGCCAAAAAACAAAAGACAGAATATAAGGTGAAGGACCAAATGAGGAGGCAAGAAATATGGGAAATGCATAAATATAGTTGCAAGTATATAAAACTTTTGGAAGAACCACATGTTGATCAGGAACAAATGCAGGAATGTTTAAGGAGAGGCAAATTCAAATCAACAAATTAAAGGTTAATATTGGTGGCACAAGATAAAAAGCCGCGGTGGTGCAGCGGTTAGTGTTGTCGCCTCACAGCAAGAGGTTCTCCCGTTTGATTCTCGGCTAGAGCACTTTCTGTTTGGAGTCTGCATGTCCTCCCCGCAGTCTAGTGACATTAAAGACATGCAGGTAGGTGCAAACATGAATGCGTGTGCCTTTATTAAAGGTTGGGCATCGGGCTGGCAACTCGGCACCGTAAAAATCCACTGCCATTCATGAGCAGACTGGAGTTCCGCTGTAGCGACCCCTAACTGGGAAAAGCCAAAAGTCAGATTAGATTGGCGGCACAAGATAGTGGGCTATGTACACATTGGTTTACAAAGTCCATTGAACATGTGGGAGAAACAGACAAATATAGATTTTGTAAAACAGAATTGGAAACAGTTGCACACCCCATTGCTGGTTGTTACATACTAATTCCAGAATGACTATATATTGAAAGGCATAATAATGTGGCGAGACTGTTGTACTAGGGATTGTGCAAACATTATGGTGTTGATGTGGTTGAAAAAACACTGGAAACGTGCCACAAAGCATCATAGAAAATGATGAAGTCTAAATTTCATGGGAACATCCATTACCAACAGTTCAAATGATAGATGCTAGAAAATTGGATATAGTGGTCCAAGAAAAGAAGACAAAAGTAGCACTGATCATTGAAATCTCCACACCAAGTGACTACAGTGTTCTGCACACAGACAGACACAAAGTCATAAAATATCAGGATCTGCAGGCAGAAATGAGAGCAATGTGGAAGAAAGATGCCCTGATAGTTCCAATAGTAGTAAAAGCAATGGGTCTTATACAAACGAGTCTACAATCATATTTAGATATGCTACCAATACATGTAAATCCATACATATTGCAGAAGGAGTCATTACTGGGCACATTGTGGGTGCTACGAAGAGCAATTTTGGCTGACATCAAAGAGTGAAACAATATTAATTTCATGAACTTTAATTGTACTGTGACTTAGGAATGGGGTCCATTCCCATCATGGTACTAGAAACCCAAAAGATTTGGAGAAAAAAAAGAGGCACAACCATACCTCCCAACCGTACCGAAATACTCAGTGTTTACTGAGTTTTGGGGTCCAAAACATGGGATGCCACGATTCCCAAGTGGAACCCCTTAATTTTTTTATTTTCCCGGCTCTTTTTTTAAATTGTCATCCATTTGACCTGATGTCATCACGTACGTGATAACATCAGCTCCATGAATAGCCTGCCAGCCTGTCGGAATTGACCTGGAGGCCATGCAGCAAGCATTTCTGGTTGGTATGTATATTTGCGAGCGAGCGAGGGAATTACGAACTTGAAGGGAATACTTATTTCTCGTGCAATGCTGGAAAGGAATACTTATTTCTTTTGCCGCAATGTTAAAGCTACAAGTCAGGAAGGGAAATTATTTCTTATGTTAAAGCTGCAAGTCAAGGTGAGTTTTCATTATTACAAGCCACCACCATTTACAAGGGAACCACTAGACTCTGTGTGAATATTTATTTATATTTATTGTGCTGCAATGTTAAAGCCACCTTTTACAAGGGGATTACATTTATTTATTGTGCTGCAATGTTAAAGCTGCCAGTCACCGTTTGTAAAGGGATTCCGTTTTCCATTTCTTTATTGTGCTGCAAAGTCAAGGGGATTCCATTTACTTATTTTGCTGCAATGTTTAAGCTGCCACCATTTATAAGGGGATTCCATTTATTTATTGTGCTGCAATGTTACATAACCACACTATTTACAAGGGAAGTGTGTGTAACAGGATTCTGTTTTCCATTTATTTATTGTGCTGCAAAGTCAAGGGGATTCCATTTATTTATTGTGCTGCAATGTTAAAGCTGCCACCATTTATAAGGGAATTCCATTTACTTATTGTGCTGCAATGTTACACAGCCACACTATTTACAAGGTAAGTGTGTGTGTGTGTGTGTGTGTGTGTGTGTGTGTGTGTGTGTGTGTGTGTGTGTGTGTGTGTGTGTGTGTGAGAGAGAGAGAGAGATAGAGAGAGACATGGCCTACCAATCAAAATGACCAACTCACAAGCAAACACCTATTTTATTAAAATCTCTGCAAGTTAAAAATTTGTGTCCACTCTAGTCTAAAGAGGTGAGTTTTGCGGTAGTTGATGATTATAGAAAATTTGATTTTATAAGAGATCATTGTGGGGGTTGGTTTTAGCTCTTTTCTCCTGCTTGAATATAATTGGACTGGTGGTTACAAAGATGTATCAAGAACACATGTACTGTATGTTTCATGTTCAAGGGACCTATGATTGAAAAAGACCCCAAAGTCAATCTTTATCCGTCACTGACCAGAAGCATTTTCTTTGGATGTGGGTTTCAATGCCATTTCAGTGAAAGTGAGTTCAAGGGCACAGAAGTTTTAATGCTAAGTCTGTTTTCATTGTGAGTCTGTATTGCTTTGTTTAGCAGATGGCTATTAGTGTTTGTGCTATAAAATGTAAAATAAAATCCAAATCACTGTAGAGGTAAAGCAGTATGCACATTAGTGTTTATGGTAAATGGGGCAAAATAGCCAAGTAATGGGGCATTGGAATGGCTGCACGGGGACTCTGGGGCCTTATTTTGGTTGTCTGTTCTTCAGTTTGTATTTGAAAGTTGGTATCCCACAATCCCATTGGAGTGGGTGGGGGTCACATAATTATATATGCACATTTATGTTAATTAGCATACAGATTTGTACCTATTTTCATGGGCCTTTGTCCAGATTTTTGATGTTTCCAGGTTGAGGGGTATGGGCACAACATCACTAGTACCATGCTTTAAAGGTTTAAGTTTTCTCATGTGTAACAGTATCAATATCACTAGTCCAAACTCTAGCTATATGATCAGTTTTACACCGTGAAAACATGGTTTGTCTACCAGTGGTGGATCCAGTATTTTGCAGGGGTATGTAGTGTGGAAACCTGACAGCAGAATGGGAATTGGAAAGTAGAATGTTGTGGGTGGGGTCATACAATGTCTTTTTCCAGTTTAATGTTCTTTCACTGGTATCAAATACAATTCACTTTCTGTTACAAAACTCTTGATCACAAAGAAGTCTTAGTTCATTTTTCTTCCTTGTACAAGCCAGTCCTAGAAGTGAGAGCACAGCTTGTCTGCAGGAGTTCATAAGTACCATTGTTGGTTGGCTGTCTTCTTATTCCAATACTATATCCATACGCACTCAAAGTTGTTTTCTACAACTTTAATTTTTTCCCAAATTCCAGATCTACTCAAGTAGCACAGACACTGCAGTTCAGTGGCTTTCTGCCACAATAAACAACTGCCTGGAGAATGAATGTCTGCCATGCCTAACATGCTCATTTTGGATGGCAATTACCCTAGTTTCAGCTTTAGGAAATTGCTTTCCTGATTTTTGGAAAATACTGCTTACGGCATCCTGCTATCTGTTAAATATCACAGTCTCTGGCAAACTTTCAGACACAGCTTGTTTAACTGCTTCTTGGGTGAGGTGGTATTAACATTTTTATAGGTACAGTACTGTTATTAAACTATGCAGTATTTGATTTTTTTAACAAATGAAGATCTTCTAACATTTTTTTTAACATAACTGCACCAGCAATAAGGTTATCTGGTAGCTTCCAGTGCCTCTAATGTTTACCATTGAAGATCATAAAGAACAGAAGATCTAGAAAAAACACTTAGTGCCCAAGGTGGAGATAGTGACTTGGGTAAAGTACATGGGAGAAGATACGACTCATTAGTAACTTGGAGATACCAAAGTTACTGGAAAGAGGAAAAGAGGGGTGACCAGATATTTTTTTCAATGTATGCTGCAGACAGAGAAAACACAACATTAGACAATGTAGGCAAAGAAGATAGAACTGAAGATGTGATACACAATATAAAAACAAAGGAATAAGTTATCAGAAGGCAGAATTAGGTGGAAGAGAAAAGCAACTAAAGTCAGTATGCATTGCTACTGTAAAACTGATAGTTTTACAGGATGCATATATTGACCATAAATTATGTATTACAGGATGCATATATTGACTGTAAATGATTATTTATGTTTCTTTATTTTTTTACCAGGGCAGTGTACTGATCATAATGGACCAGTTTCAGAACCAGTCTTGGTGTACTTCATAATGAAACAGATGAGTGAACTACAGCCATCAACTATGCCCACAAAAAATACCATGTAAAACAAAACAGCATCATACATTTATTAATAGGCATTAACACAGCAGAATTCAAATGTATTCTCAGTAAAGCACTAGGAATAGTAAACAGTGCAGAAGTTCAGCATTGTTAGTACTTGTAAAAACAATGGTCAATTTCAGAGCCATTTAAATACTGCTTTCACATTAAGAACCTCATGTAGATTGTTATCTCTGGTGATACTATTAATTCATACATTTCAGCTGTACATATTTTCACAGAATGTCCAGATTTTTGCCTCATATTTTTGGTCTGTTTCTAAATACAGTTGTGGTTTTCTGGAAAATCATTGAGGACTGAAGTCAGATAATAATGACATGCATTTGAGATTCAGACTTCATACACCTCAGAAAATCCATGCTAATGCAAAACCTGTTATTCTATGAAATTTCTAAGTTTGTAAGAACAATATTTAAAAATTGTTCCTATTTTGGGGCCTTTGTCCCTCCATTATTTATTGCTTTGTCCAGATTTCCTTCCCCCAAGAGGTTGAGAGCTATGAGTATTATGGATATCCAATATATCACATTTTAGCATCACAGCATGCAATTATTAATTAATTAATTTATTTATTTATTTATTTATTTATTTATTTATTTATTTATATTTGTTGACCGGGAGTGTCCGACTGGACGTAGGTCCATTTTCAGTGGAGGCCCGGGGAGAAAAGCTCCACAGTTAAAATAAACAGACAGTAGTTACATTGGATTACGTAGCGATTAACAATTTACATAGCAATTACTTACAACATATTAACAGATGAAGAACATAGTACATCAGTAGACAACTAGAATCTTTATCTGTGAAGTACATAACAGACATTAACAAATGTTAAACTAAGATGTTCCTGCTGTATAAGTACTAGGCTTATGAGCATCTGAGCTTGCTATAATCAAGGTAGTTACTGGAGTGGAAAGAAAGGTAGTGGTTGGATGGGGTGGGTGATATTAGAGTGGGAGTTGCAAGGGCATAGCCAGCATGGTTTTAGGTGCACTTTTAGTAAAGTTTTGAAGTGGGTGCATGATGGTACGGAGGTAATTGTGGGTGGGAGGGTAAAAAACATGTTGTCAATTACTAATAGAATATGTACACTAGATCTGAGTAGGTTTTTTTTGTACATGAGTAATGTTTGTGTCATCTGAAGAGCTTTGAGAAATGAAGGTAATTTTCAGAACAGTATGCAATGTCAGTGGTGCAACAGGTAACACAATTGCCTTTGGTATAGAAGGCTGCAGGTTCTATTCCCACACCAGAGAGATGGTCTGCTGATACTGCAGTATACTATAAGGGGGAGTCTGCACTCCTGAGTGTGCTGTCCTTCAGATGAGATGTTAAATCGAAGCCCATCTACCTGATTTGATGGTAGCTCAGGTCAATGTAAAGGATCCTGCAGTTCCTATTAAAAAGAATAAGGAAGTTCTATGATGACCCTGGACAAATTTCCCCTAGTAGTGTAAGTACGACCTTGGGCCTTCCCTGAAAAGATCCCACTCATTTAGTGGAACTGACCTGGTCAACAAAGGACAAGTAAGTATGCACAGTCAGAGTAAGAAAGGTCTTAACAAATGCAAAGAAATATCCACAACTTTTAACAAATAACTTAATTCATTCACTCACTCTCTGATATCCACTTTATACAGCCTGAGTCACTGATCAACTAGAACTTAACCCACATTTAGTGAACACAAATCAGGAAAACTAATGCAGGACAGACTACCATTCTCTCACATGTTACACATATGCAACTACAAATAATTTGGACGATGAGCATTTCACCATGGCATGACTTGTAAATGTAAGAGGGCACCAAATAACCAAATAAAACCCACTGTGGACACAGAAAGGATTTTAGACTCTACAGCACCCCAAGTGAGAACAAAAGTGGAGAAAAAGATCTGTGAGGCAGTAACTCTAACCTCTGAGTCATTACAGTAACATTGAACTTTTCCTACAAAAATAAGTGTACAGGCTCTGGGACACTTCACATGATGTTAATAACCATTTGTTTGTCCATTAAAACTCAGACATTTCAGATCATGTCTAGAACCTCACACATAAAATCCAACTGTCTGCCATACTGGGTATTGTTAATTATTTGCACACTTAAACCAATGACTAGTAAAACCTCACACCACAGATGGGTTCATAATTAGCATCATAAAAATAAACATGAAAACCATTATAAATCTAATTATCTCATAATGGTAATTTGTCACATTTGTGAAGCACAGGGCAATATAGGCAATGGTGTATAGAACACTTTATGTATTTATTACGACAAATAATTTTTTTCAGACTTAGTCAAAAACCAAAGCAAGCTCAAGTGGAATATACTTGTGCATATTCCAAACAAGAATAATCCAAAATAAAACAAGAATTGCACAAATTCACAGAAAATAATTTAATAAGAAATAAAGTAAGAAGAGCTTTTTCATGCACAATGTTTCATCAGTACAAAACGGCCATACCATCTGTGATATTTAAAACAATCAGAACCAAACTTCATTCAAAAAGTATCTCATGCATAAAAAAACTTACAATGTAGAACCATAAACATATATAACTTAGAAAATTTCAATTTTATATTTATAATTTGCTTTTTTCCAGTTTTTAAAACAGGCTTCAAAATAACTGAAGCATTTAACCTAAGCAATTTATCAGCATCAGGCAAAGCAATCCAGTAGTATTTATGTGTCTCTTAAAATGTATTATGATCTCCACCTCTTGGATTTTTACTTATAATCTCAATTACCCTAAAATAAACATATTTCAATCATCAGTAGCCATCACATGACTAGCTAAAGCATTTTTACTATCACACAAGTGTATATCAGATAAATGTTCTGATAGTGACTCTTTCAGCCATCAAGTTGTTTTGCATACATAAAATGGAAGACATTTTGAACACAATGCTAGCCTTACAATCAGTGTATACATTAAAATAAAAGATCTTACCCAATTTCGGATGTTTAAATTCGACATAAGTCAATATACATGTACAAAATGAGCAATCATAACATTTAAAAGTACCCTTCTTGACTGTATGCATGTTTGTGTTTTATCTTAGGTCTATCATTAAAACATAGCTGCATTTTTTAATTATTCACTATTCTAAAAGTGACAGCTGGAGAATCTGCTATAAACTTATAGAGTTGAGCATTAGTTCAAAGGATAGACCAATTTCTTTGTAAAATTGTTTTTGTTGAACTAAAATGTCTATTGTATGTTTAATAAAATGAATATTACATCTAACAGCTCACTCTGGTTTATATGCACTACCATTTGACAAATAAAGATTAGCTTTACCTTCACAATTATTGACTATATCTGATGTGACATTACTCAGATACCTTTGATCGTATCCTCAGTCTTTAAAATCACTTATAAGTTCATCCAGCTTATCTTGTGTAGTATCATCACATTTGGTCGATCAACTTACTCTTAGCATCTGCCCATAGACAATATTATCAAATGTATATTTCACAAGCATACTAGCTCTATGTAAAATGTTACTTCTTTAACATAAATATAAGCAGAGAATGCCAGCTCATTATGTATAATATTTAAATCCAATATTTTCAAAGAACAATTCATTTTAAATTTTAGAAACCTTGCAGTGCTGCTAATAAATTCAAGAAACTGTAGTAATACACTGTTGTCATTATTCCATATTAGGAAGATATCATTTACAATTTGATGAACAAAATATATCTATTAAATTGATTTGTTGACCGTAATACAAATTCATCTTCCAGCTGTGATAACAAAATATTCGCATAGAAGTTAGGTACTGATGTACCCATTGCTGTTCCAGTAACTTGATGGTGTATAGCATTAGAGAACATAAAAACATTATTCTCCAGAACTATTTACAACAATAAACTTAACTTCTCAATTATCAATGTTGAAAAGTCAATATGTTTGAACAAGAAGGACCTAACAGCTTGTACTCCTATATTATCTGAAATTACAGTAAACAAAGATTCCACATCCAAAGTAGCCAATATAACAATGCTACTATTATATGACTTATACCAGTCATACATCTGCTCTAAAAAATCTTTGTATCAGTGATATAATGCTTAATAAATTTCATTTCTGGAGAAAACACAAACTCAAGACATCTAGATATTATTTCAATTAACTAACCACTTCCAGATACAACAGGTCTCATTTTTAGATTTAGAAAATCTTTCTGAATTTTAGGAAGACTAGATATATAATGAATCTTTGCTTCTGAAACATACGAATAATCCAAAAACACCATAAGGGCAACACAGAATAAAACCAAAAGCAAAAGTAGAACAACAATGGATTCACAGCAGGAACGGAACATAAACTGGATACTTAAAATTACTCAATTTTAATGTTTAGCAAAAACAAGATTGTACTCATTTAGCACTTTCATCCACACTAAGGTGGACTTAGTCAGAATACAATAATTATTTAATTATACGCTTATATACCACATTTTGGCACGATAAATTATCATTAAGCAATAATTATTCAATTAAAGTACTATGTATTTTAAAATGAACATATACTTTAGTACTATTTTTACCAATGCTTCCCTATATTGACTTAAAGCTGTCCCATACTTAAACTACCTACTTCTATAAAAACTGAACACAACTAAAACATTTTCTCTTCCTTCGACTACATGAACTACATAAATTCATTCGAGATTATCTAATCAATTGTAAAATTGTATAAACTCATATCCTATAATCAAATATATCATATTTAATCAGTTGTGTGTACACACTTACTTGGATGCATAAGACTTAAACAGTGAAGCTAATACTGAAGAAAACATATAATACACATAAAATATAAATAAAAACTTTATACAAATATTCTAACACTGTTCATGAATTCATACCTATCTGCACAAAAACTTATACATGAAACAAGTTCAAATTTACAATATAAATGCATAATAAATGCACTATTATTATTGTAACTGTAAAATAGGTTTAATAGTGATGAATTAATTTAGTCCAGGCTCAGTAGCCACATCAGTTAATATTTGCCATTTAATTTCTTTCTGGCCTAGAAGAACCTTGTAATTACCCCCTCGTGGCCCTGTTCTAACCTGTTCATTAATAGCAAATTTAAAAACATGGGTTTCACCATATTTAGCCACATGTTTATAAAGTACATTATTTGTGTCCTTCCTTCTAATACTGTATAAATTATCATAAATTCTTTTCTTCGGTTGCCTCTCTGTTTTACCTATGTAGTAGCTGGGGCAGGTCATACATTTAGCCAAATATATAATACATTTGGAGTTATAATTCCCTTATTTAAAACTAATTCTGGTCCTATTGACATTCTCTAGGACTATTCCGTCACCCTCAGATATAGCATGAAACTGCCCACAGCTACATCTCCTAGTATGCTTATTCTGATCATAACTCTCCTTTATTATGCACCCCTCTTTTTATTAATCTCTTTATATTTCTCTCCATTTTGTAAACAAATACCGGTGTACCCCCAATTATTTTCCTTATTTCTTTATCCACCATTAGAATGTTCCAATTTCTATTTAATATACATTTTATGTTATTCACATATGGGGAATATTCCAACACACAAGCCCTACTATAATGTGCTTTGTTACTATCTACTGCTATTTCCGTATTTTTAATAAATTCTTTCCCAAGTAAGGGGGAATATTTATTTCCCCATTCACTTACTACATAGTTCTTAACATTATCCAGCATACCTACTGGGTATCCTCTGAATGTGAATAAGGATTTTATAAAATTAATTTCTTCAATCATATCCATATACGTAGACATCATTCGGGCAACTCTAATGCATTGTCCTTTGAAAATATTTTTCATCATTTGCCTTGGATGGTTACTTGAGTATTCCAAATAACTGTTGGAAAAGGTAGTTTTTCTATAAATACAGGATTTAAAGCCACTGTTAGTTTTATAAATGAATGTATCCAAGTATGCTATACTTTCAGAACTACTGGAATATGTGAATTTCAAATAAGTACTAGTACTATTCAAATAATCCATGAATTCCTCTATGATATTTAGTGGTCAATATCATAAGATAAAAATATCATCCAAAAATCTGGAATAATGGCTCACATACTTGTAATAATTGCTGTTAAATAAGTGATTGGTTTCCCATTCCAACATAACCAGGATAGCGAACATGGAGATACAAGCTGCCGTCAGGGCCACCCCTCTGGTCTGTCGGAAATATTCGCCTTCAAAATAAATATAATTGTAACCAAGTACTACTGACGTAAGTTCCATAATTACACAGATATTGTCCCATTCCAAACTGGAATACTTCCTCATACTGTTACAAAATCCATACAATCCCTGTTTATTGGGTATACAAGAAAATAAATCAATGACGTCTATAGTAATGAATATGAAATCCTCGTTCCATATACTAGCTGTTAAATTACCTAAGAAGCCCCAAGAGTCCTTAATCAGATGTGGTATCCTACCATAGATATGTTTTAACCATTTGTCTATGGCTACACCAATGGGATACGTTTTAGAATGGCTACCCAAAACAATGGGACAAGAAGGGGGCTTTTTTATATTCTTGTGGACTTTTGGTATACCCACTATTGTTGCCAGAAAAGATGTTCAACCTTCAAATAATTGTATGTGTCAAAGGTGATACAGTTGTTCAAAACAAATTCCTTAAGAAACTGATCTATCTGTTTGTATCCTATATTTATTTCATTAATGGACACAGTTTCATAGTTCCCAGATTCTTGCAAAATCCTATACATCGCAGTTACATATTCCAAGATGTCATAAATAACCACCCCTCCCCCTTATCAGGTTTCATAACCCTTATACTGTGGTCATTTATGAGTTGGTTCAAAATACTTTGTTCTTTATCTGATAAGTTACTTTGCAGTGTTCTATATCTTATATAATTTTGTAACTTATACATATCACTCATAACCAATTTTTCATAAACAAGACACATCAGGGTGGGTGGGTGGTACATAAGTACTTTTTTTCCCTCAGTCCCCCTTGAACCAATGGCTGAGATTTGTTATGAAACATAATGGCTAGATTTAACTTCCTAAGGTACAACTTGATCTCCGAAGTGGAGTTAACTATATTGAATCTAGTTTTAGGAATGTATTTTATACCCTTGGACAGTACAGTAAGATTTTCTTCCACTACTATATTTGTATAGGTATAAATCTTGAAATTGTTAAAACTGTTAACTATACCCTCAGAAATAACAATTCCAGAAGGATGAACACAGGATAGCAGCAGATTTCTTCAGCTCCACCAACTTAACTGCACTGACAGGAAATAATTACTTTAAAAATCAACTAATTAAATAATTTTCTTTCTAAATACGTTTGGAATATCAGTTTCTTGAATAATATCTAAAAAAGAAAGAAAATTTCAATAATTTTCCTGTCAGAAATCATCTTGGAAATTTCTTTTTCATCACCTCTGTTCAAAATGAGTTCCAGTAAGGCAAACAGTCAGGATTCCAGCATCAAGAAAGAGCTTCAGTCTCTGATATCTACAATTCAGCAACTAACAACCAAAATGGACAAACTGGATACTAAAATTGATAACTTCATAGAAAAAACTACAAAACAAATGGATTTGTTACATCAAGACTTGCAACAACAGAAGGCTCAGATTACAGGCATAGAAGAGACTGTTAATGATATGGAGAACAGAATCCAGGAAGAAGAAATTAACATTGAGTTTTTGCTGAAGCAGAACACACACCTACAATCCAAACTTGATGACCTGGAAAACAGATCTAGATGCAATAATATTAGGATTTTTGGACTGCCAGAAAATATAGAAGGTAACAACATTACTTCCTTTTTAAATACTTGGCTTCCCAAAACTTTAGACTTGTCAGAAGCATTTTCTTTTGGTATTGAAAGAGCCCATAGGTCCTTATCTAATTTTAACTCTAACAATAAGTATCCTAGATCAGTTATAGTAAGATATTTATCATCTTATGACAAGGAGATGGTATTAAAATCTGCATGGGCTAAAGCACCTATTAAAATTAATGAGGCAACTGTGCATTTTGACAATGACTATTCTTCCTTGGTAATAACTAAAAGAAAAGTTTTTTGCCATTAATAAGAGAGCTTAAGAAAGCACAGTTCAAAACTTACCTTTTATTTCCTGCCAAACTAAAAATCTTTTTACCTGATGGCCCTAGAATTTTTGAAGACTTGGACTCTGCTTTGCTGTATATTAAAAAAAATAAGATATTAAATAAAATAGAAGATATGGAATGGGCAAGTCCTTCGTTAAAGAGGATGGCAACAGGAACTTCTTGGAAGACTTCAGAGAAGCAAAAAAGACTAAAAAACAAATGACATGTTCTATATATATTTTTTTTTTCTCTTTCCTTCTCTCTTAATCTCTTCAAATACAGTTACTGCATCTCCAGAAAGCCACAAATATTTTAAAGATTTATTCAAAGTTATTTTTCTGTGTGCAAAGAACTGTTTTTGTTTCATAAACAGTCAAACTCTCTGAGGAACAAATAACATGCTATCAATCAACTTGTTTTTCTTTGTGATAAACAGACCTAAGGTTAGTAATTTGAAACATTTTCTTTCTCTTCTTGTTTTAAATAATGGCATTCTTTATAAACTATGCATTTAGTGAGGGGTGGGGGAGGGCAAGGAGAGAAGTATGATGTAAAAAATGGAAAAAGTGAAATAATAACTTATTAGTTCTTTAAAACTATATATGTTGTTTAAACACTGTTGCTAAATATTATATCATGACTTTATTGCTTATACATGATTACAAATAATATGTCATGATATAATTGCAAATAATTAGAACTAAAATAGTTGTAAGTAATATGTTTCATGTTTAACTTTATTAATACAAACAGCAAGTAATATTTCTTTGTAGATACTCTTTGTAGCTTCCTTTTTTCTTTCTTCTCTCTCTCTCTCTTTCTTTTTTTCTCTACTCTTCCTTTTCTTTTTTTTCTCTCTATCTTTCTCTTATAAGTACAGTTATATGCTTCTGATAATACTGATATATGTATATAATAAGATTTGTATGAGAAAATGAAATGGGGCATATAAAAATAAGTTGTATAATATGTTAAATAACTGTAGGCTTGGTTTCACTGTCATAGAGACTGTAATGACTTGTAAAATACTTCACGAAGGTTTTGCACTGTTTAGTTTCATTTGTATTACTAAATGAATGTCAGTCACTTGTATTTACTAAAATTCCCGCCAGAATGTTAAGGGAGACAATTTGGGATGTGGGTTACCTCGTGAATAGTGTCCTCGAGTTGTTTTAAAAGCTTCAACACTCAGAATACATGCAGAGAAGCTGAATGCAGTCATTTTGAACTTTGACCCGTGATTTCACACTGACACATCGCAGATTCAAGAAGAACACTGTTCCAGGAAGTAGAACTGTTGTAAATGCGACTTTGTGATGAAAAATGAACTTTATGACATCTAAATGTGAGTTATTCTTTATAATAACTTACTTATTTAAGATGTAATTTATAAAATATGAAAGTTATAATGATTTTAAATGATTCAGTATGCCATAGTAAGCAAGTGAGATATTTTAGAAGGCATAGAAGGTAAAACATATATACACATGTTTTTGAAAGCTTGCATGACTGCAACATATTATTGTATATAAATGCTTATGATTTAAACATATATAATGTTATAAATCATTTGACTTATCTAATTGACAAGCACAAGTATCATTATGATTATATCTTAGAAGAAACTGTCATGTGACACATTTTAAAGCAGCAGTTCAGATATATAAAATACAGATGGCTTACTTTGCAATGATTTATGTATAACTAGGAATTTACATTGCTGTGCAGTATGACTTGTAAACATATGTATGAGTATAAATATTTTATTTACTGGCAATAATAAGTATGAGAAGAAAGCTTTGGTGCAAGTAATTTAAAGTTTTTAAAACTGTTAACTGCATTTCTATGGCAGAAAGTAGGAATACCCTAATATATGTAATGTCTGAACCATTATAGCCTAAGTTATTGAATCCAAATGAACATAAGAACTTATTTTTACAAACTTTTAATAAACTAATATATAGATATGCCCTTTTCTCTCTCTCTCTCTCTCTCTCTCTCTCTTCCTTTCTCTCTCTCTTCTCGGTTCCCATTATCAAGTTTATTAGAATGCTATTTTGATTATGAGTGTATTTTACAAAATAGATGTACATAGTTATATGAGCTGTTTCTAAATGTTCTTATTTGTTTATGTGAAGCTGATTTATAAATTGTTTAGTTTTGTCTTACTAGATAATCTAATTAAATGAGGTTAACTTTAATTAATAATAGTTAGTATTGAATTGATATGGTGGCAGCTGAGGTATTGCTGCTTAGGATAGGGGGATAACTTGAGTGGTATGTGCTACTCAAAGTTGGAGTTCTTAACTCCAGGCTGGGTGCAATGTTTAATCCTAATATTATTTTCACCTGTTTATTGTTGTTTGTATATAGTTCTGACATCCACAACACATTTTATAAATTTATTGTCACTACAAATAAAAGTGAAGCTTATACAAAATCCCATAAGATTTTCAATAAATACAGCTATAATTAATGGTACACCTAAAGGAGGAGGTATAATATCATTTCTTTTGTTAATTGTTATTCTGATTATATGTTTTATATGTTTATAAAAGCTAAATGATTTCTAAAAGGAATTTCTTTAAACATTAATGGACTGAATAACCCATGTAAAAGGGCAAGTTTAATGAGATACATTAATTTGCATAGGGCCAACTTAGTATTCCTTCAAGAAACACATCTCCTGAAAAAGGATATTGATAAATTAGCCACTAATAAATATACAGTCTTGGTTAGTTCAGAACACACTCAAAAAAATAGAGGAGTGGCTATTTTATGGAATAAAAGTATGCCCATACCTAAAACTATTAAGTCTTATAAAGATGATAAAGGAATGTTTTGTATGGTTACAATTCAGATTAATGGAAAGACATATACATTAATCAATGTATATTGGATACCAGGAATTGGCATTAATACAGTGAAACAACATCTCAATAAGATCATATCATTTTCTATAGAAGATATTATTTTAGCAGGTGACTTTAATTGTATCCTACATGAAAAAGATACTACTACTATAGGAAAAAGGAAAATTACATCTAATGCAAAACATTTAAAGGATTTTGTTAATTTATATCATTTGAATGATATTAATAATCAGATAGATTCAAAATCATTACCATACACTTTTTTTTCTAACAGATATAAAACTTATTCAAAAATAGATAGAGTCTTTATTTCTAACCAGATGGTTACAGACTTAATTAATTCTAAAATCATTTTGTGTCCTATATCAGATCATAATTCAATTGTCTTTGAGTTTATGATAAAAAGTACTTACAATGTTCAGATCAAAAGGATACCAGCATATTTAACTCAACTAAAAGACTATAAAGATTATATACTTTCAGAAGTGCAACATTTTTTAGACTTAAACAATACACCTGAAGTCTCCACTGTTTATGTTTGGGATGCTTTAAAATAATATTTATATGGACAAAGTATCAGATGGTATAATAATATAAGGAAATCTTGGGACAAGGAATTACTAGATATTCAAAGCAAATTAAACTCATACAAACATAATAATAAAGAAAATATTATGGACAAAAAAGTAATTGAAGAAATAAATAAATTAAATGAGAAATACAAAGAAATTTTAACTCATAAAGTTAAAATAACATTAGAGAAATATAAGTTTTTGTCTTACTCAATAAGTCCCAAATACTTACATAGACTTAAAAATAAAACAAAAAGGTTGAATAAACAAAATCATATCAAAGAAATTTTCTCTCCAAGGAAAAAGAAGAATGTTTCTAGTTTACCAGAAATATTAGATGAATTTAGAAATCACTTTCACAAAATTAATCATAATAACATTAACATGGAGCCTAAAGATAAAATAAAGAAATTTATAACTACAAACATGAACAAAAAACTTAATAAACAACAGAATAAACTAATGGATAAAAATATTTCATATACAGAGGTTATTACACAAACAAACAAGCTTAAATCAAACAAAGCACCAGGTAATGATGGTATTATACAAGAGATCTATAAAATTCTACCCAAAAGTACTTACTCATTAATACATAAGGTTTTTATTTTGGCCCAAAATGAGTTAACAACTCCCCCATCTTGGCAATACACATTTATTTCACCAATTTTAAAACCCAATAAAGACCCAACCAGATGCACTTCATATAGACCTATTTCATTACTTAATGTTGACTATAAAATGTTTATGAGTATTTTTGCTGATAGATTAAAGACAATCATCCCAGGTATTATAGATATAGACCAGACAGGCTTTATTGTAAATAGAAATACTTTTGATAATATAAGGAGAACTTTAATGTTAATTGATTTTGCAAATAGGAAAAAGAAAGATTTAATACTTATTAGTCTTGATATAAGTTCAGCATTTGATTCAGTAAGTTAGGACTACTTGTTTATCTTACTGAAGTGCACAAACTTCTCAGATGCATTTGTAAATCTAATTGAACATCTATATAAAGGAGCATTGGTTTACATTAAGATAGGAACATATGTCTCACAAAAAATACCCATTTTAAAAGGTACAAAACAAAGGTGTCCACTCTCTCCACTATTATTTACTTTAATAATGGAGCCTTGGGCTAATTTGATCAGAAACAGTACTGATATAGAAGGATTTGATATAGATGAAAATACAATATCTAAAATTCAACTTTTTGCAGATGATGTTCTAATTACATCAGCTGGATCTAACTCTTCTATGCAGTCCTTATTTGATAAAATGATGGATTTTAAAAATATCTCTGGTTTAATATTCAATGAAGAAAAAACTAAAATATTACCAATATACACACGAAAAAATGTCCTCATTAATGATTTTAACAAGTATATACCCAACTCAGGTCAGATAACTTACTTAGGTATAATATTAACTAAATATATCAAATCTATTATACATAATAATTATAGTACCTGTCTTCTTAATATACAAAATCTTTTCAATAGCTGGAACAATATGTTTTTTACCATGGAAGAGAGACTCACAATTATTAAAATGATAGTATTCCCTAAGATATTATACTTAATACAATCAATAATACTCCCACCTACAAAAATAATTATTAAGAAATTGAATTCACTAATGTTACATTTCTTATGGGCACCTAATAGACCTAGGATTGCATTAAAGAAACATACTAATAGCTGGTCTCAAGGGGGCATTTCATTTCCAGACTTTAATTTATATACTATCTCTTCTATTATAAAAATTATTACTTTGTTAATAGATCAGTCATATGTTGCAAGATGGAAAGATTACTGGGAACTAATTAGCATTCACTTCATGAAAATCTCTTTAATACATAAAAATATTATTGTAAATAACCCCATGTTATGGTTACTAAAAGAATTTTGTACTTCATCCATTACACCAAAATTAGTTACCCATTAAACATTATTATCAGTTATCATAATTTTATATTCATGCATCCTAAGTATAAGGAATGGAATTTTATTCTATTCCCTATAATGTATACACAAGGTATGCTTTTGTCAACCACCTCTGAAAGAACTCTTTTAGTCACAGAGAATGATCTAAAGTATTGGTATCAGTTGCTGTCTGATAATAAAGTAAAAAATTTAGACTTCTTAAAGCAAGAATTTGATTTGAGAGAAACATGTTGGTTAGAAATTCAGACTTTTAGACAACATCTTATTAATAAAATTGATTTAATGTCTTTAACAGTTAAAGAATCTGTTCCAGTACTGATTGATTGCTTGATATTAAATTTGCAACATAGAGTTTCTGATAAAGGTAAGCTCTCATACATACATAAAATTATCAGAGAAGAAACTCATTACAGTTCAGATACCTGTTGGAATTATTTCATTTCCATTAATGGTGAATCACCAAAACAACAAGATAAACAATATATATTGGAATCTGCTTATAAAACTACTTCTTCCATTAATTGGAGACTTTTTACTTGGAAATTTTTACATAGATCCTTCTATACACCTTTAATGATGAATAAAATAAATAATAAAGACAACTTATGTAAAAGATGTAATGTAGAAATAAATGCTGATTGGGCACATATGTTTTATGACTGTATAAAATTGAAGGAATATTGGAAATTAATCAATGATTTTTTGCAGGCCCTTTTCACAGATAATTTAATTGTTTCTAAATCACTTATATTATTTAACACACCTGTTCCTAAAAGTGTTAAAAAAGTTAAACTTCCCTTATTATGGTCTATTCTAGCAGTGGCTAGAAAAATAATAACCAGAAATTGGATTTCAGATACTCCTCCTTCATTTAATGAATTTAAAAATGTTATGACTGAAGTGTGTCATATGGAATTGATGACAATAAAATCAACAACTACTAGAAAAACATCTTATTATATTATATGGGATACTTTACAAAACCTGTTAAAAAAATCTTAGTCTCAATAGCATGACATTATAGTTTAATCAATTGATTTGATTTGTAGTGGATGTCTTTGTAAATATGTTGGTTATTTTATTGAATGTTATAACTATTTCTATTTTAATTGCTTGTATAAAATTGTTATGATATTTATTTTGTATGTTAAAAACAATAAACTTGTTTTAAAAAAAAAAGAAATAACAATTCCTAATGGCTCCCCCATATCAGTATCATGGTCTACCACTGCCTCATTCTCTCTCCCCATTTCGTGCCCCCATAATGTTCCTGATTCCAGTTCTGCCTGTATTTTTTCCTTTTCCAGTCCTTCCTCCAACCCTGATGTTATTGGTGTTCCCAACCGTTCTGAAAAGTTGGACTATAGCCTTCTCCATAATTATTCCTTTGTATTCCACCAACTTCATATTGTCCTTTATCTTTATTTCCTTTCCCCTTCTCCCCCTTCCAGCGATATACCACATTATTTTTATAATGGTCTACATCTCTCTTTAATTTCTTACATTTTTTAAAGTAAATCACCTGTGCCTTTTTATCTGCTACACTGTACTGTTTCATATATAATTTCTCCTATTGTGAAAATAATAAATTATTTACAGTGATGTTGTTTAATTTCTCCACTTCATCTAATAACTTACACAATCTCTCATCATTCTTTTTAATTAGTAGTTTCATGTAGTCAAAAGCTAACTGGTTAAAAAGCGTATTAAACTCTAAATATGCTTGTTCATTTAAAACCACACCCATTGGCACCTTAAAAAAATGCAGCCCCATATGGACAATATTCAGTGAAATACATTTATTCAAATATGCATTATCAAGTTTAATACCTTTAATAACATTTAATTTTTTGCCGAACATATAAATCAAGTCTTTCAATGTTCCTTCCAATGCATTCTGCATATTCACCTCGGAGTCAACTTGTGGGCTCAGAGAATTAAATTGAATGCCTTTTTGCAAAAAAATGATCCAGTTGATTAACGCCCTGCCCCATGCTTGATTTATTATTAATATTGCCTCTAGGGCTAGAACTATAGTTTGCAGTACATTTTTCCTTAATGTTGATGTTGGTAGCTGCCATAGAATATGTTTTAGTATGCATGGGGCATTTGGGTCTTGCCCCTGTTCGAAGATAATCTTGGTCAAAATTGTCAAGTGAAAAGTCAAATGTGAACTCTTGATCTGTAAGTCTACTCTTGCTATGAGAATCTGTTCTCCTTTTCAAACCCACGGTATTCAGGGCTGCTGGCATGTCTAAACCAGCCCCCTGGCCATTAGGAACTTCCAAGTCCGACTGACTTCCACCTGAGCTATTGTACGCCTTCATCATTACTTGTGTCCTTTGACCCTTGATTCCTGACTGAGTAAACAGTTCGATAAGATGAGTGACTTCCCCTTTCAAGATATAGACTTGTACTAAATATTTGATTATGTTGTGTCTATATTAAAAAATCGAATGCTTAGGTGATCGAACACCTAAACATCGAACTTGTAGTATCGAACCCAAAGACGTCGAACGGCGCAGGAAAACACATTGGTTGGCCATGGAAAAAAAACCTTTACACCCAAACTAAGTGGGGGGGCTTTGCCCCCCACATCCCCCTAACTAAATATACCAACTATGAGATCACTCTATAGTAGACAAAATGGCAAAATCCAGCAAATGGACAAGGGAAATCTTTCCCTGTGTTAAATCAGCCATTTGCTGTTTTTTGCTTTCGATATTACAAGTTCAATGTTTAGGTGTTCGATCACCTAAGCATTCGATCTTGTAATATAGACCCATTATATTCATTAAATCATATCATATAAATGACTTGTAACTCACTGTACAATTTTTTCCACTTCAGTTCTGTTAATAACTTTAAATGTTTCTTTATCTGATAACATTTCTAACATTGCTTTCACATAATCACTTTGTTCTGGATAACAGTTCCATTACCCTTCTCAGCAAATTTAATTATAACATCAGTATTCTGTTGCAAAGTTTTTAAAGCTAAAGATTCATCTATTGTTAAATTATAAAACTTAAGCAGATAAACACAAAAGCCAGAAGAAGTAGCTGGATTGAACCCGCTCAAAGTAATGCAGGCTGCAAATCACCACACAGTTGTAGAATGCAGAATCTACTTCATTAACTTCAGACAAAAAAAAAAATCCAATGATGAGCGCTTTCGTCCAGAAAGATCTAGACTTCATCAGACAATTTAGTTACTTCCTTCTTACACAGTTCAAACAGGAAGTTCCACTCAGTTACAAACTAATCAATTATGTCATTAACAGCACAATATTTACAGTCACTGAATTTAAAAATCAGACAAAATATACAAACTGAAAAAGTTCATGGAACACACCACCCTAAAAACACACTATATATAAGCACTGCTTCATAAAATGACAATGTACAATAAACATTTAAATATGTTGAATGTGTTAAAACAATAAATATGTGTAATTAAATACTAAAAACTAGATATAGTAGAAAATGTTAAGAGAAATAAATACACTTATAATAAATGCTAAACATGTGAATTATTTAAAATGTTAAAATGTTAAAATGCATAATGAAGAAATATATATATATATATATATATATATATATATATATATATATATATATATATATGTATATATTTTTTTTATCTTTCCAGTGACTTTAGTTTTAAAATTGGGCTAATTGAAATATGTTCATTCAGGCCTGGCAAGTTCCCAGCATTCAAATGTAATTGCCAGTATATTTCTCTTTTCTCAAGTTATAGTGACCATGCACCACCCCTCATGTTGCTACTGATATTGTCTATAATAAAAATTGGAACATATGGTCATTATACTCCAAAACATGTTTGTTAAGAGAATTAATTTATTTTTTATTCTTTATGTCATATAGGTGTTCGTATATGCGATTTTTTTTAACTTTCTATCAGTCTTGTCTATGTAAAAGCAAGAAGAGGTGGTACACATGGCACAGTAAATCACTTTCTCTGACTTACAGATGTATTTCTGATTGATTCTAATTTCGATATTATTGATGTGAAAAATATTGCCTTCTTTAATGTAACTGCAATTTGCCACATTTATTCATAGAACTTGACCTGTGGTTTGGGTAAGAGTTACTGCTCTCAAATATGTTTTTCATATTCTTGCCTTTCCTATATACCATAATAGGTTGTGGTCCTATTAGTGGTCTGATGTTCTTGTCATGTGTCAAAATAGACCAGTTTTTTGTTAAGATGTTTCTTACTATGTAACTATCTTGAGTGAATACAGTGATGAAAGAAGTCTTATAATCATTCTTACTTGCAACATTGTCAGTTTCTTGATTACCGGTGGAAGGACCACTGTCAGTCCTACTACAAGAAAGTAAAGGTACATAAAACCCACGCTCTCTCTTGTTAACCACCTCAATCATTATATCACTAACAAACTTACAAGGATAGCCTCTTTTTTGAAACATATTTTTCAAGTTGTCACATTCATCTAAAAATTCATCAATACCAGATACCATACGGGCTGCACGCATGAACTGTCCCTTACCTATTGCTTTCTTTTGTTTGACTGGGTGTGCACTAGAAAAATGCAATAGTGAGTTTGAATATGTGCTTTTCCTAAAGATTTTTGAAACAAACCTCTTATTTTCATAATCCTTTTCCAGTAAGATGTCTAAAAAGGAAATTTTGTCAAGGTCTCTGGTATAGGTGAACTTTAGAAATTCTGTGGTGGTTCTAATATAATGTATAAAATCATCAATAGCATTAACAGGTCCATCCCACAGAACAAACATATCATCCAAAAACCTGGTGTAAAATTTGATGTGCTCAAAATAACATGAAGAAAAAAGAACTGTGTTCTCCCATTGCCTGACTAGAATATTTGCATATAAACCACCACATGCAGACCCCATAGCCACCCCTTGTTGTTGTAAGTAAATTTCTTTGTTAAACAAAATTAAGTTGTTTTTAAGGACAACTTCCATCAGTTGTGAAAAGACCAAGATCTGGGAGTGTGAGATATGTTTTCATATAAGAAATCTGTAAACCACTCCAAATTAATTGTGTGAGGTATGACAGAATAAAGGTCCTTAATATCGATAGTAATAAAAATAAAAGTGTCCTTGAAAGGTATCTCATCTATAGCTTGTAAGAAGCTCAATGAACCCTTGCAGATGTGTATCTCACTCAATATGTGTTCTTTTAACTTATTGTCCAGATATCTTGCAAGGGGGTGGGTAATGGACCCCTTGGAATCTACTATGGGTCACATGGGTGGTTGGCTAAGATTTTTATGCAATTTTGGCAGCCCAAACATGACTGATATTTTAGGGCAGGGAAAAGAGAGAAAATTAAGCATATCAATAGAAATTGAACCCCCTATAAATAAATCTTGGACTTCATTCCTTATATGCTGGTAAGACGTGTTCAGTTCATTAATGGATGATCTTAAATATGCTTTTCCTTCTAGAATACAAAGCATTTTCTTGTTATAGCCCTCATAGTCCATCAAGACAACACCTCCACCTTTATCAGGTTTCATAATTCTAATATTTTGTGAAAAGATTTTTATTTCGTCCTTAACCTTTTTCTCATTCATGCCAGAGTTCCTACTAGAAAGCTCAGAGTTACGTATATCTAACTCACACATGTTTTCAAAATGTTGGACAATGGGATGAAGTGGGGGGTTATATGTACTAGAGATGGCTAAAGGGTTGACAAAGGAACCAGGTGCAGAGTTTTTAAAAAGAATATTCAAGTTCAGCTTTCGTGTATACATTCTTAAATCCATAAGAGTATTAGAAACATCTAGGGGCTGTGGGGGTACAAAGGTGAATCCTTTGGCAAACAAATCACAGTGTTCAGAATTAACAGTAATGCTGGAAAAATTGTACACATTAAAGTCACCTAAAGTGTTGGTAACTATGTGGCAGGGTGGGAGTAAATGGTCCATATCATCACCTAAATTGTTTGGTGGTGAATGCAACAAGTTAGTTAAAGTCACTTTTATATCCTGTTGTTCTAGGACTGGTACCTCTTCCCCTCTGTTCACCATCCCTCCCCTGTTCCAATGGTTGTTCCTGTTTATCGGGGCCATATCCCAATTGTTGTTCCCCTGGGGACCTTTGTTCCTCAGACGCTCTGAGTGTCTCGGGGGGGGGGGGGACTCTTCCATGTCTAAAAAAACCTGACCAGCATTACTAGTTGAAGGATTATCAGTATCAATATCATTGCTGTTACTGTTTCCAGGATTCCCATTAGAATTAGTATATTTTTGCCCCGTTCCTGGGAAGGGGGAGGTCTGGGATATGCCTGGCCATTACTATAGTCATTTCTCTCCCTATTCAGTTTCTTAGTTTTACGAAGTTTAATATAACTTACTAGATGCTCCATGCTCTTAAAAATTCTCACATGCTCAAATTTGTGTTGTTCATAATGCAAATGTTCACAAATCCTTTTATCAATATCAGAAACAAAAGCAGATAATTCATTAATTAAAACATCATTATAATCTACTAACAAACTCATATATTTCATGCCATGTCTATCAAATAAAGCAACTAGCTCTTTAAATAGTTCAGAACTGTACTGTAACCCATTATGGTAGCACCACATTCTTAAACCTTTTTAGCACTATATTGTCCTTAATACATTCTCTAAAATAAGTATTGTCAAGCTGACATTGCTTAATTTTAGAAAGTTTGTAATCAAACTGATCAAAAAGAGATGGTAAATCATTGTTACCAGTGTCCATTGTGATTCTCTCAGTTTCATCAAAGGAAAAAGTTTCTGCAAGGCAGTTTTTTAATGCTGGAACTGTGCCTGCCGACGAATTAATGTTCACAGACTGAGCAATGTGTTGTCCACAAGGTAGAGGTGCATTAATACAGTTCTCTCCATTAGAAACATTCAAAAAATGTCCATTAGAAGATTGTTGAGAGTTATTTGAAAGAGAAAAATCACTTAAAACATGCTGCAGGTTTGTGGAAGCCATTACAGCCCCACCAGCTGCCTGCTGCTGATGCATGATGATGTCAGAAGGGGGTGTGTTCAACAAGGAATCCACTTTGAGCGACAGCAACTGTACTACTGAACTCAAGGCAAGTACAGCTTGTTGTAGGATCTCCAAATCAGTGTTCTGAGTAGAAAGTGGGCTCGATGAATCCCTGCTAGCTTCACTTGCCATCCCAAACTCAAAAAAGTCACAAAGCACAAACGGAAGCAGATAAACACAAAAGCCAGAAGAAGTAGCTGAATTGAACCCACTCAAAGTAATGCAGGCTGCAAATCACCACACAGTTGTAGAATGCAGAATCCACTTTATTAACCTCAGACCACAAAAAACAATCCAAGGATGAGCACTTTCATCTAGAAAGATCTAGACTTCATCAAACAATTTAACCCTACATAGTTACTTCCTTCTTATACAGTTCAAACAGGAAGTTCCATCCAGTTATAAACTAATCAATTATGTCATTAAAAGTACAATACTTACAGTCACTGAATTTAAAAAGCAGACAAAATATACAAACTGAAAAAGTTCATGGAACACACCACACTAAAAACACACTATATATAAGCACTGCTTCATAAAATGACAATGTACAATAAATATTTAAATATGTTGAATGTGTTAAAACAATAAATATGTGTAATTAAATACTAAAAGCTAGATATAGTAGAAAATGTTAAGAGAAATAAATACACTTATAATAAATACTGAACATGTGAATTATTTAAAATGTTAAAATGTTAAAATGCATAATGGAGAAATATATATGCATATATATATATATATATATATATATATATATATATATATATATATATTTTTTTTTTTTTTTTTTCCCCAGTGCCTTTAGTTTTAAATTTGGGCTAATGGAAATATGCTCATTTAGGCCAGCCCAGTTCCCAGCATTCAAACGTGATTGCCAGTATAATTCTCTTTTCTCAAGTAATAGTGACCATGCACTGCCCCTCATGTTGATATCGATAGTGTCTAAAATGTTCACAAATCCTTTTATCAATATCAGAAACAAAAGCAGATAATTCATTAATTAAAACATCATTATAATCTACTAACAAACTCATATATTTCATGCCATGGTCATTATACTCCAAAACATGTTTGCTAAGAGAATTCATTTCTTTTTTATTTCTTACGTCATATAGGTGTTCGTATATGTGATTTTTTAACTTTCTATCAGTCTTGTCTATGTAAAAGCAAGAACATGTGGTACACATGACACAGTAAATCACTTTCTCTGAGTTACAGTTGTATTTCTGATTGATTCTAATTACGATATTATTAATGTCAAAAATATTGCCTTCTTTAATGTAACTGCAATAGTTACATCTGCCACATTTGTTCATAGAACCTGACCTGTGGTTTGGGTAAGAGTTACTGCTCTCAAATATGTTTTTCATATTCTTGCCTTTCCTATATACCATAATAGGTTGTGGTCCTATTAGTGGTCTGATGTTCTTATCATGTCTCAAAATAGACCAATTTTTTGTTAAGATGTTTTTTTGGAGTATAATGACCATAAGTTCCAATTTTTTATTATAGACAATATCAGTACCAACATGAGGGGTGGTGCATGGTTACTATTACTTGAGAAAAGATAATTATACTGGCAATTACGTTTGTATACTGGGAACTGGCCAGGCCTGAATGAGCATATTTCCATTAGCCCAATTTTAAAACTAAAGGCACTGGAAAGATAAAAAAAAATATATATATATATATATATATATATATATGTATATATAGATATAATATATATATATATATATATATATATATATGTGTGTGTGTGTATATATATGTGTATATATATATATATATATATATATATATATATATATATATATATATATATATTTCTCCATTATGCATTTTAACATTTTAACATTTTAAATAACCCACATGTTCAGTATTTATAATAAGTGTATTTATTTCTCTTAACATTTTCTACTATATCTAATTTTTAGTATTTAATTACACATATTTATTGTTTTAACACATTCAACATATTTAAATATTTATTGTACAGTCATTTTATGAAGCAGTGCTTATATATAGTATGTTTTTAGGGTGGTGTGTTCCATGAACTTTTTAAGTTTGTATATTTTGTATGCTTTTTAAATGCAGTGACTGTAAATATTGTGCTTTTAATGACATAATTGATTAATTTATATCTGGGTGGAACTTCCTGTTTGAACTGTATAAGAAGGAAATAACTATGTGGGGTAAATTGTCTGATGAAGTCTAGATCTTTCTGGACGAAAGCGCTCATCCTTGGATTTTTGTTTGTTTGTTTGTTTTTTGGTCTGTGGTTAATAAAGTGGATTCTGCATTCTATAACTGTGTGGTGATTTGCAGCCTGCATTACTTTGAGTGGGTTCAATCCAGCTACTTCTTCTGGCTTTTGTGTTTATCTGCTTCAGCTTATGCTTTGTGACTTTTTTAAACTATAAAACTTGTTCATTTTATATTCTTCAAGTAATTCATATATCTGTTCTTCACAAACATTATGAAAAGTTGGCACAGTAAGGTGACTTACTGCAAGTAAAATACTTTGTTTTCTAAAAAATTGAATTGTATTACCATTTTCAGATGGAAAAATAAGTTTCGGATTCAGATTTTTAGTAAATAATCTTAAATAAGAAAGTACCTGTACCAAAGAAGCATCATGAGTAGGTATAAAATTAAGTCCTCTGTTCAAAACAGATATCTCATGTTCCGAAGATACATAATTTGTTATGCTAAATATCATCTCTCTTGCAATGTCTTCCTTTGAATTGTTGTACTCTTCCCCACATTACTCCACCTCATCTTCCTCTCCTTCTCCCTCTTGCATCTCTCTTCATTTCATTAACTCTATCTTTTCTGGTAGCCTTGTCATTACAGCTTCCAGAAGTAAAGCAAATCCTCCAGACTAGGAAAATCATCAGTAGATATTGAACTCAACAATGCTTTAGTAGCCTCAGAACTCATGGTGTCAGCACCCTGAGAATGAGGAGAACGATGAGTATCTGAGGTAACTATACCTCCATATGATCAATACTATTTTGCTCACTATCATTACAAACTGGTTTACAAATGTCAGATGAAGTAATGATTTTGGACTGCTGTCATGGCCAAGAAAAATGCTGCCATTATTAAAATAATTTCTGTCATGTTTCACTTAATCTTAGTCTTTGCTCAAACCTCGTAACTGATGCCCAGCATGTCATAATTCTTCATAAAATGACTAACACAAGGTGAGTTAAGAAATGATTTTTCCAAGTCATTAATTTTACCAAGCATTTCATTCTCACTATCTTAAAAGAAATCCTTCAGAAGTTTCATACAACACAAGCTTACTTTCAAATTAAGTTCTGACACTTCTTCAATAATACAGGATATTTTGCACCATACATTGGCATAATTAGAACATGAAGGCCCTGTGGTACAACTCTCACTTTCCCTTGAAAACTAAAGTATTGTGACTGCACTTTATATATCCCTCAAATTGTCTTACCAGAGGTAATATATCTATATTCAAATCATTCATGTCAGTGGCATTACTTCACATTTCTTCTCCAACAGTTGAACCTTCCATTAAAAATTTGAACCTTCAATTAAAAAATGGGTTTATATCCACTTTAAGCAAACAATTTAATTTAATTTCTCAAATGACTGAACCACTATTACCAAATAGTGACTGAGAACCAATAATGTTCATGGTTTCTATGTTCCATAAGTCCTTCAACGAAGAAAATTGTCAACAACCAAAAAAGAGCTAAAGCAGAATTTACTTGTGTATATTCCAAACAAGAATAATCCATAATAAAATCAAGAATTGTACAAGTTCATGGAAAATAATTTAATAAGCAACAATGTAAGTAAAGCTTTCCTGGATACCCTTTAGTACAAAATGATCACACCATCTACATCATTTAAATAGTGGATAAGAACTAATCATAATTAAACTTCATTTAAAAAGTATCACATGCTTAAAAAACTTACAGTGTAAAATCATAAATATATATATATAACATGGAACAATTCAATTTTATATTTATAAATTACATTTCTCCATTTTTAAAACAGATATAAAGTATAGACCCTATACCCCTGCAAGTCAATACACATTAACTTCACTATAGCACAAAAGTGGGAAGAGGAGAAATGTTCCTGAGTCTACTGTCTGCTGATCTTTCTCTAAGACACCAAGTTAACTTTTACTTCATTCCAGACTCACAAGCAGATAGTTTTCAACATATGCACAAAATGATCTCAATATCAATCACAAACAACACTCACTCCACCTGTTTAACACTCAAACATACAAATATACACCACCACCACCACCAATGGTCAGTCTCTCTCATATACGCAGATTTCATAGATGTACTTCAAAATATTAAATTATCAGAAGTTTGCTCATGAAAGCATTGATCCCAAAGGATTGAAATGCAAAACAGTGAAAAAAAGCTCATGTTTTTGCAGGGGGGAAGATCCCCTGCACCCTCACACCACCTGCTAGTTACATATACTGACCCCAAGATCAGATAACAGCAAGAATAGGGAAAATTCCCATTCCTCACTTTTACATGATCTCCCACAAAGTATTGCCAGTGCAGGTTATCATACAAATATCCAATCACTTCTTCTGACATTACAGACATTTGGTATTATGGATTTTCAACAATATGGAGTTATGGAATGCTCATATACACAAACACGCATGCATATATATATATATATATATATATATATATATATATATATATATATACATATACATACACACACACACATATATATATATAAAAATAATATATATGATATACATGCATTTGATTGGCCGGTGGATGGTCCATCGGAATATGGTTGAAAGCAATGCGGCAAAACCTCAAAAAAGCAATCACAATTGTTACAAATTGCAAAATATTCCCCCCCTTTTTGACCCATGGTAGTGCTTGTTTAGGTGGTAGAGCAGTCAGAAATGTCGCATTCGGTGTTTTGTGTGACATTCCGACCTTTTGGCAATAAAAAATTTGATAATAACACTTGGTGTTATACTCGATTGAGCAATGTTAGCTTGAACAAAAGAATGTATTCCTCTCTCTCTCTCTCTCTCTCTGTAGATATATATATATATATATGGGTCTAAGTAGTATTATCGAAAATATGGTTCATCGAACCGTACTGCCGATAACTGACTTCTGCGAAAGTGCATTATATCGGAAATGCACTTCCATGGAAAAATAAAAACTAAATACAAAAACACACTAAACATGATTATGCAGGGAGGTAAACCCCCTGCACCCCCATGTGGAGGTGGCTGCGCTGCCCACACACCACCTACTTTAATATTCTCACTCCAAGATCGCATTACGGTGGGGAAAAGGGAATATTCCCTTATCCCCACTATACCACAATCTCAACAAGAGTTTGCTTAGTTGTACATCAATACTACACATTGATGTACAACTAACGTTACAAGCAAACTGCATGTTTTTTTTTTTGTTGATTTTCTTTAGTGAAAGTGCATTTTTGATAAAATGCACTTTTGCTAAAGTGGGTCCTCGAAAGTACAGTTCCATATACTGTACTTTCGATGTAACAACTAGGACCCATATATATATATATATATATATATATATATATATATATATATATATATATATATTTAAACATGCACATATATGTATCTATAGGTGGCAGAGTTTTTGGCATTGCTGCCTCACAGTACTTGGTTTTGTAGTTCGGTTCAGAGACTGCATGTTTTTTATTCTTCTAGGGCTTCACCAAAACTCCACTTTCCTTTCCGTTCCCTAAAATGTGTTACATATGAATAGTCAGGCTCCCTTACCACTCATAGGTGACTGTGCTGTTTATGGCTACAGTTCTGTGTACATCATGTGAGGGTTTAATACTCATTTGACATTAGTTACACTGCCTTCTACTAACTGAGGGCTGCAATATTCCTATTTCCCCAGCAACCCTCAACTCTATTGACTCTACTTGCATGTTTTTGGGAAGTGGCAGGAAACTGGATTGCCCAGAGAAAATACTTGCATACATTTGAGAACTACCCAAAGAAAATACATGTATACCTGGAAAGAATATGCAGACCCTAAACAGGCAATGACCTGAGGTCAAGACTGAATCCCAGACTCTGAAGCCATGAGGCAGAAACCTTACCATGCCAGTGCCACCATGGTAATCAGACCCTGAACAGTTAATCCAAGGAAACACTCAGCTTTTCTCCACGGGCCTCCGCTAAAAATGGACATATATCCAGTCAGACTATCCCAGTCAACAAATGTAAAATAAATAAATAAGTGGAGTGTTGACATAAAGGGGAATTGTATTCCTATGAACTGATAAAGTCAGACTAGACTATTTTAAGGTACAAACTGAAATGGGAAACCATTTACATCTGTTTTCAAAAAGCTGTGGAACAGCATAAAAGTAATGCTACACCAGAATGTTTAAGTTTTCAAAAAAAGTCATCTCACCCTCAGTCATGTCAAATTGACAACAAATGCATCTCACCTGTGGGAATTTGTAGACAGTCAAAAACCTAGCCAGAGGGAGAGATAAAGATGAGATTTTTTCTCCAATTATACCCAGCAAATAAGGCTTTGACTGGCAGTTATAATTGGGAACTAAATTTTTTTCTCCCGATAAGAGTGATATTGCTTCTTCAATAACTTTTCTTTCGGAAGAACAAGAATCAAGTATTCGGAAACCAAGTGTAATGTTAGGAAGAATTCCTGTTTCCTGGTTAATTTCATTTATGGCAAAAACCATGGCTAATATATCTCGATAGTATCGGATCTGAAATCTGTAATAAATCAAAGGTAAGAGTACAATGAATACAATATAACATAAGTGAAAAAGATACTATAATAAAACACGCTGCACACACTTTGGTGATGACTGTATTATTCTTTGTTAGAATGGGTACAGGCATGTGTGGTTAACTGAGAAGATCTTAGAATATATATTTATCCTAATAGCTATCAATGTAGATATCGAAAATAAACACTGAAATCTTTCTTGATAGATATTGGTGTGCCTGTGGACACTGATGTGGTCCAAATCATTTCATTTTATCGTATTTGGTTCCACTAAGTTGCTCAACAGTAAAATGCATTAACTATATTTAGAGTCTGTGCTCCGGATCACTGAAGAATATCACATAGATGTTTATGGCTTTCTGCAGACTTATAAGGAAAGCTACAAAAAACACAGAATCAGAGGTATAGAAAATATTTTATATGAAACAGTAGCTTTTTAACAGGCAGAATTGTGTATTCAAAATGTCACCCTGAAATAAAATGCCTGAGAGATCTTTTAGGTATATTTTTATTAAATGTTAGTTTGGATTAACAGAGAGAACAACAGAACCAATATTAGGCTTATGGGGAGCAGCTACATCATTTTGGCTCATGTATAATTCTTGAATCTTCACTTCCTGAAATTTATTCCTGAATTATCTATAACTAATGACTATCTCACTTTTGCAGTCATGATCGGTAATGTGATAACTGTACATTGTTGTGGAAAGAACATGCATCTGATTTTGTATCCACATGCAGGATGTGAACTATTAGATCTTATCTTACAGAAGTTTAGACCATGAAGCAGAAAGCTGTCAGAAGGTGGCTTTTCAAGCAATTACTTAAGCATTTAAAGTAATGTAGTGAACATATCATTTAGAAGGAAAGTAAAATGTCAGATGAGAGACTTACAGGCAGCACTTTATTACAGTATTAATGCCACACCTATCAACCTCTTAGCTCAAGAAATCTGGGCAAAGCATAAAATAATAGGGAGACAAAGACCCAAAAATAGGGACAGATTTTAAATATTGCTCTTATAAACATATAAAGTTGCTAGAGTAACAGGATTTCTGTTAATATCCTTCAGAAAATGCATGCTAAGTCTGAAACTCAAATCTATGCCATTATTTAATGAACTCAGTTCTCAGTGATTTGCTAGAAAACCACAAATTTTATGAGAAACAGTCAAAAATATGAAGCAAAAATCTGGACAATTGAGAGCTATGATTAATGCATTAATTATGTTAATTTACAAAAATAATCTGAACACTGCAGCATTTCAAACATACATAATATTACATTTTAAGAATGTTCAAGGAAATTCCATATATTCACAACATACATACAAAAACATATGCAGTCGTGTGCAAACACACACACGCACACACGCACACACACACACACACACACACACACACACACACACACACACACACATGCATGCACATATAGCATGCAGTTGAGGCACTCTCAAGAAATGATTAAATCATAAGTGCTTTATATTAATAATATTAATGTTAGAAAAAATAAATGTTGGTATCTTACAGGTTTGATCATTTTCAGTACTGTTTAGGTAATTTTCAGATTTAATAATACTTGAAGCCATACCTTTGGCGAAAACAGTGGAATGGTGCTACAAAGGTAACCACACAAAGTGCAATTGAAAAACTTTACTGGGTGTGTAAAAAGTAATTTGCAGACTTTATGTAAAAAGTAATAGCAATGAGATAAATTAAGGCATCTGCAAAATGCATATACTGAGAAAAAAGCTGGTGTACTTACACCATGACAGAATGAAAATGGTGTACGTTCTTTGATCATTTGAAATAGGTGTGCACAAATATTATCTTAACTTTTATAGTTGAGTTCTGTATTAAGAACTATATAGAATTGACACATATTTTCATGTTAATGTATGATTTGTTCTCAATCTGCTATAGTTTTGTGAATTAGTAAAATGTATTTATCCTGGATTTGAAAAGTGACAGCTATTTTATTTTTAGAAATGTACTTAAACTGATCAGTGTGAGTTAAAATGTGACATTTGATATGTTTAGTACTGTTTGCTAATCTGTATGGGAAAGAATCAGAAAGACGTCTGAAAGCATACAAGATATTTTCTGACCCATAAAGAGCCGGAAGAGTTAAGTCCTGAAATGAAAGCTGGACAGGTTTTATTTCTACAATATATAAGGGATGGTAAGAGATGGAGTAATAATTTAGTTTCAGTGTTTAAATGGTTTTAAAAATGAATATTAAAGCTGGAAGTGGAGCAGAAGGAGAAACAAACAAGAGCAGGACAGTTAGGCTAATAGAATAAAGACAAACAACTAGCAACCTTTGGCTATATGCTGCCAGGAACTGTATGTCAAAACAGTATGGAGGAATTGTCTCTAACAGGAATAAGATGAATATTTGGGGACTGGAATGTCAAAATTATATTTATCATTTTAAAGATTTGGATGCATCTGTGACATGTTTCATGTAATGTCTAACTTTTAACGTGGCTGTTAATAATTTCCATCACATTCATTTTAGGAAAAGTGTTCTGCACTTACCATTACGGGATTGTTAAAAACATGAGATTATTGGCTATCTCTGTCAAATGCCAACTGTTGTAATTATTAGACTAATTTAAGAAAAAGGTTGTGTTTTTATCAGTGACTATTTGTTTAAGATACCTACTCTCAGGAATAATAGCACCAATTTTCTAGTAATGGCCTTGGTGTTACTTTGCATAATGGTATGCTTTCATGAAACTTTGTAGTAACATCAACTATTACCATTATCTACTGATATGGTACCCATTTCATTTTTACTAGTGGTCCCAAGGTATCCAGAGAAATATGTTCAAAGGCACCTCTACAATAGGCACTGTGATGAAAAGAGTTCCAAATCAAAGAGGGGGTACAGTTTTTGATCACCCTGGGCAGCAAGTACAAATGTTTCCTACCTATTTCATTACTCCTAGCCTGTAAAATTTAGAGAGCAGTGTTGCTTTAACTTTGTCTGTTCCCATATGACCGTAATATGCGGGTATGGATCACTTCTTTGCTAGTATACTGTAAGGTTTGGGCACTAGCAATTCCTATAGAATTTCTTCTTCCATACTCATTCTATATAACAGGTCACCATTCAAGTCAAAACAAGGGGAAGAAGTAATGGGAACATCCTGTTCTCTATCATTTCCAACAAAGTTGATTATATGCTGTTTTGCCTTAGTTAGTGTTCTATCTTTATTTTGTCCTTTTTAAAATGTGTATGAATTATCTGTAGTCCAATAACTCAAGCCAGTAAACTGACTTAAAAATAAAAGTATACCTTCTTCCCCAAAAAACACTGGCACTAGAGTTACTTCAATCTCAACCCCTGCAAATGATAGTTTTAAGCAAAAATTACACTCTTAATGACCTCTTCTGGAAGTACAAGACTCTGGAGTGTATTTCCATTCAGTTTACTTCACTGTTATTGAAATCCACTCTTTTCTTTCCTTTCATTTCTTTTCCTCCTCTTTATTATGCTCACAGCAACTACCATCTTAGAGGAAGAGGTTTATCAGATTGTTTTCTTTCTTGGTTTACAGATGTCTGTTGCTGAGAACTTGTCTTTATTTGAATTTCCTCTTGATGTTAGCAGATATAGGATCAGAACTCCGAATTCTCTTTCTATATTTTTTTTAGTATACACTCTGTTTTGAGGGTCTTTATATAGGTACACATCTTCTATATTTGTCTCAATTTGTAGGCTAACATTTCTAAGTCTCTCTGCTGATTTCTGTCTTGATCTAATGATTACTTCAGGGTTTTTTATCAATTCACCTTCAGTTCATATACTGATATCTCTTACAGTTTTGAGTTCATAAGGGTCTATAATTGGGAAATGTTTGTAATGAGAGATCAAATCCTTTTTGTTGTCTAACTACAACCAAATTTTCAGTCCTTTTGTAGCTTCTATAACAATTCTCTTCTGCAGATTTTAGTTCTGGATTTCTATATGAGAGCCACTGTCTTAATGTTTTCCCATTCATATACTAAATAGGTGTGTCCAGCTGCTGCTGCCCTTGCTCTTTCTTGTAGACACTCTACACACTGTCAGTCTGCCATGCTGCGTCTATAGATTATCCCTCCTACCAAATGTTATATTGCTTTAAAATGGAGAAATATTTTCCTAATATTATAGTCAAGTCAGGGCTTACTGCCACAGGAAGCAAATTTCCCCTAGAAGACTGTGTGTGGGTGTGTGTGTGTGTGTGTGTGTGTGTGTGTGTGTGTGTGTGTGTGTGTGTGTGTGTGTGTGTGTGTGAGTGTGTGTCTTTTCATGCCATTTCCATATCTTTCTTTGTCCCAATAAATAAATTAAATAAATAAATAGATTGATAAATAAATAAATAAATAAAAAATGGGGCCTATTTCCACCAAAACAAAATGTCTCTGCCCTTCTGCCTCTGACCTTCCTATTCAGTCATTTTTCTGCTTTGCTATCTCCCTATTTACTTGGGTATGTCCATTACATGTGTTCCCTACACATATCGCACACCCTTTGTTAGCTGATGTTCGCTGGTGATGTGGCTGTGGATGCCAATTCACTGAAATTAATATTTTTTTTAATTTCATTTTTTGTGGATTCTCACTCATTTGTCTCTAATATATATAACAAGAAGGCTTGGGGTTCTGTTTAGATGCTCTAATGGGTACCTATCAGTTCACCGACAGGTCAGAACATCAACATTCACATCTTCGACGCCAAATCATCGACAGTTCATAACATGACGTTGGAC
Organism: Protopterus annectens; assembly: GCF_019279795.1. Taxonomy (NCBI): domain Eukaryota; kingdom Metazoa; phylum Chordata; order Ceratodontiformes; family Protopteridae; genus Protopterus; species Protopterus annectens. The sequence goes on from NC_056743.1 coordinate 1,381,351,714, forward strand.
CCATGGTAGCACTCATTTCACTATTACGAAGGTAAGGACAACGCTGCCAGGGTAAATTGTAAATAATGACGTAAACCTTACGCGTTGTAACAGAGAAACGGGTGCTACCATGGGTCCTGTGAGGGGGAAGATCGCTTACCTGAAACGTCGATGTTATGCACTGTCGATGATTTGGCGTCGAAGATGTGAGTGTCGATTTTCTGACCTGTCGGTGAACTGATAGGTACCCGCTCTAATACATAAAAACACATCAGGATGAATAGCAGCATCATTAAATATGAACAAACTAGTTAACAGACAGACCTTATACATACATGCTTACATCTCAACAGCTAACTACAAATGGCAGTCTAGCTTGCATGTACTCAATATTTATACACTTATAAAAGCCCTTGGATAGCTTCTTAAAGGTATATACACAAATATTGATTTACATCCTCCCTCTTAAAAAGATTTCCCTTTAGACAAAACAATATCAGAGACAGACATGCATTACTATATACATTGGAAACAAAACACAATGTTCATGTCCAAGTTGCTTCATATCTGTTACAGGGTTTAGAGATTCTGGCCATATCTCGTAACATAACAGTTGGGACCAAATTCAGCAACAGGGACAGTTTGTGGTTCACAACTCATATCAGGAACTTCTGAATTCATCACAGGAACAGGAATGTCCTCTGGAACTTCTTCTGGAATTGGAACACTGGACAACTTACTCTGAGATAAAGAGTCTTTCTCACAGGCTATGTGCTGTGGTATAGGCTCAGACACTGGCCTCATATGTTTCCAATTCTACCTAAAGATTGCTCCTTCTGATTCCACAATGTACAATCTTGGTTCTGGACCAGTATTCCTCATGACACCAATCTGATCATAACGTTTGGATGTTTGCATCCTTACCATTTCTCCTTCTCCTAATGGATTGAGCAGTTTGCTGGTCTTATCGTAGCAGGACTTCTGGGTTAGACATTTCTTCAACAGATTGGCTTTCACTGATCTGTTGTTCTTGATACATGGGACCAACAGTTGACTAATGATTAGTAATGTGTTTCTGGTTTGTCTCGACAGAAGTCTCTGAGCAGGTGAACCAAGATGTTTATCATGAAGAATATTTCTCAGATTCAAGCGATTCAGGAAAACATCACTATCATCTCATTTTGACTTCTCTAGTAACTGCTTTGCACTTTTAACTGCACATTCTGCCAAACCATTTGACTGTGGGTACTCAGGACTACCTGCACCATGAGTAAAGTCCTATTCTTCAGCAAATCATTTGAACTGTTGGCTTGTAAACTGTGTGCCATTGTCAGAAATAACTCTGTGTGGACTACCATGAACCACAAAATGATGCTTCATCTTAGTAATGACTGTACTGGATACTAGGTTAGGAAGTAAGTCAGTCTTGAACCAACTGGCGTAAGAGTCTACTAACACCAAATATTGTTGATGATTCCATTTGAAGATGTCTGTGGCTACTGTCAACCAAGGAATTTCTGGAATCTGGTTAAGCTGAAGTGGCTCCTTCTGTTGATGTGGCTTTGTACTATTACACACTGAACAAGATGAACATGCTGTCTTAATGTCTTGTGACATTGAAGGCCAAACTACTAGCCCTCTTGCCCTTCTTTTGGTAAATTTGACTCCTGGTTGATCACGATGCAAAATAGTAATGTACTCTGATTGCAAGGACTTTGGAACAATTACTTTTGGACCTTTCATAATGATACCTTTGTCAGCCAAAATCTTCTCTCTGTATGGAAAATACGGTTGCAATTCTTGAGGTAAACTAGATTGCTTTGATGGCGATCCTGGCTTGATGAATTGTTTGAGCATTAGTAAAACTGGATCCATGGCTGTGTGATCTCTTAGCTCATTAAGACATGTGGAAGAAAAATTTCTCACTTTCATGATTTCAAAATCAAGGTTCTTATTCTTGTGCTGTTCTGTGATATTTTTGTGGGTTCTGGATAATGTATCAGCAAGATGAAGAAGTTTGCCTTTCTTTAAACAAGAGTGAAATTATACTTTTGCAATCTCAGAGTCATACGTTGCAGTCTGGCTGGAGCTGAATGCATTGGCTTTCTCAAAATAGTGACTAATGGTCGGTGGTCGGTTTTGATTTGGATAGGTCTACCATGAACATAATCATATAACTTCAAACATGCAAAACCAACTGTCAAAAGCTTTTTCTCTATCTGGGCACACTACATCTCAGTTTGGGTAAGAGTTTTCTAAACATAGGCAACAGGTTGGTCTTCTTGTAGAATGACTGCACCAAAACTAAATTCTGAAGCATCACATGAAAGAGTGACTGGCTTGAAAACACAATAATATCTGAGAGTTGGTGGACTAGTAATTCTCTGTTTCAGAACATCAAATGCTCCTTGGTGCTGCTCTAAGACCAGGATACATTTGTACATGTCAGCTCTCTGAGTGGTCATAAAAGTTGGCTGAAGTCTGGAATGAACTTGCCTAGGTAGTTGACCATGCCAAGAAAACATTGCAGGGCTTGAGCATTGTCTGAAGATGGCATCTTGAGAATGGATGTTTCTTTTGAAGGGTCTGTTCATAAGCCTGTACTCGTAAATAAATGGCCAATGTATGTGACTTCTTGTAGCCTGAATTTGGATTTGTGTGGGTTGAGATGAAGATTCACTTGACTTGCCCTTTCTAGAACTTTTCTGAGGTTTCTGTAATGTTCATCTTCATCACAAACTCCTACTAGTATGTCATCTACTATGATAGCACAAGGATACCCAGAAAAAGATTTGCTCCATTGCATGCTGAAAGACTTCCACTTGCAGAATTTATCCCAAATGGCATGCTTATAATTCTGTACCTGCCAAATAGAGTATTGAATGTAGTGAGCAATGATGATGTTTTGTCAAGCAGAATTTGCCAAAATGAACTCTTTGCATCTAAGACAGCAAAAATAGTAGCATTTGGCATTAAGGCTGTAACTTCTTTGACTGTGTGCATTGTATGATGAGGTCTTCTTAGTGCTTTTCTCAATCTCGTGGGTCAGTACATATTCTGACGTCATCTGAGCTTTTCTTATGAGCTACCATCATGGAAGATACCTAATCAGTTGGAGTTTCAACTGGACAAATCACACCTTGTCACACCTTTTTATCTAGCTTGGCTTTAACTCTGTCCTGCATGGCTATTGGAACTTTACATGCTGGCCTGATAACTGGACGGGCCTCTAGGTCTAACTTCATGGAGTACACAACTGGAAGTTTGCCTAGTTTGCCTTGAAAAAGATCTGCATAGTTAGAAAAAAATGCGCTTGGCAAAATTAGAGTAGTGGTCTTTTAAGCTAACATGGTAGACTTCCTTGTTAAATGAAAGCAGTCCCATTTTCAAACTGTCTCTGAGCCCTAATAATTACTGGATGTGCCTTTTGACCACATAAAATAATAAGGTGCAGCTTCTTCCAGTAGAGTATCATGAAAGCACTACTGAACCTTCGGTTTGAATTTCTTCATCTCCATAAGCAACAACGTTCCCACTCTTTGCCAAATCAAACCTTTCACCTTTACACACTTTAGCAAATGTTTCTGCTGATATAACATTCCACTTGGAACCTGTATCAACTCTGAGCTCTATGCATTTGCCATTTATCCAAACAGTACAAAATACTTCATTCTTTGCCCCTAAATCTACTGCATTAACTATTTCATGAAGCACTGACACACCATCAACATAAAAAGTAGAACTGCCACTGTCTAGCTGATCAACTTGATTTATAAAATGTTTCCTTTTAATAAACGAATGTGGGCCTTTTGATTTACAAAACCTTTTGAAGTGATTCCATTTATAACATTTGTGGCGTTGTTGACCAAAAGTTAAACATTTCTCCCTTTTAGATTCATGACTTCCACCACAGTTAGGACAGTCGGCAATGCTTTGAGTTTGCTGACTCACTCTTATACTACACTAAGACTGTGAAATTTCCTGAGTTCAACTTAGAAGTTGTTAGAAAGCTCTGGGGTTTACCAATGAGTACTGTAGGGGTTACAGTGGCTGCCATGTGCTTGGGCCTGTTTCTTTTAACCATGTGCTGCATACTATCAACATGAGCTTTATCACTGTGCCTTCTAGAGCTATTCTCATTTGTAAGCATATGTGTGTGCTTTTCTGTGAGCTCCTATCTCTGACAAACCTCAATGGCCTTATTCAAAGTTAAATCACTGTCACAAAGCAAAATCGTTCTCACAGCATCATCCTTTATGCCACACACAAGTCTGTCCTTTATCAATTCATCCCTTAAATCACCAAATCTGCATGTTTTAACTTTATTTCTCAGGTCAGTTATATATGATGCAAAAGTTTCACCAGGCTTTTGATTCCTTGTATAAAATAAGTGCCTTTTCATTGTTAACATTTGTATGGGGGTTACACATTTCTCTAAATTTACATTTTAAACAGTCTGGGTCCTCATTTGACTCAGCTAGTACAATAATATGACAGTTTTTCCCCTCTCCTGTATGGATAGCAGGTGCATACACAAATGAGTGTTCCCTTTCTATGGCTTCTGACACAGCTAAATTAAGCAGAATAAATGCTTTTGTACAGTCATCTTTATCAGAAAATGCAGCCTGTATGAAAATGTCTTACTCTTCCTCAAACACTCTCCAGTTCTCAGCAATATTACTGTCAAACATGAGTACACTGGGTTTTTGAAATTCATACGCCATGCCCAAAAAGTATACACAAACACACTCCCTGGGATTCAGCAAGAAGCCGTGCAGGAATAAGTTATTCCTGCATGGCAGGGAGTGTTCCTGTACAGCACGGCAGTGCGCCTCACATACTCATGAAGGTGCGCTGCTTGTGCTGTTAAACAGACATGGAGCTGTGTACGCGTGCAGGGGGTGTGCCTAAGAGCAGAGCTCTCACAATACACAGGCCCCTGCAGTCCAGAATTGCCTTTTGGCAATTAAAATGAGCAAGAAAGCTCATAACGCCCCCAACCCATCAGGAAAACAAAAGTGGTCAAAGGCAAAAGGGACAAATTTCCCACCACCATGAAGCAGAAAGCTGATACAAGTACAGGGTTTGGCATTAGCAGGGATATTCTGAAGGGTATAGCAAAAATAACACAACAAAACATATATATTTTTTAATAAATGTGATAAAGTTTAAGCATAGCTGCGTGGGTGTGCCCATTGCTTAGCTACACTTAGGCCAGCTTAAACAGCACAAGAAGTTAAATAGCAAGAGACATCCAACATTAGCAGTACTTCAATAGTGCAGTGGTTACAGTGTTTGCTTCAGGAACAGCCATTCCCAGTTTGATCCTCACTGTAACCAATTCACTTTTTAAATGTGACAGCAGTGCATAAACATTTTTTTGTATTACCTACGAAATAAGATATATTTGTTAACCAGAGTACTGATGTGAAGAGTCAGTTTAATAAAGTTGTGAAATCCCCATATAAACACAAGTGCCCCATACAGTAGAGATGTAGAATTTAGCTATAAGACAGTTTAGTATACACTTGTTTGCAAACATACCACTGGCCAAACCAAGGCCATAAGGTATTGTAATAATACCTGTGCCTTAATGATTAGAGCAATGATTTAAAGTTATGAGAACTACAAGGATATATAAGCTGTTAACTGACATCTCTCCCTCCCCCCACATCATATCTGCAACAATAATCTAAATACACAAATCAGTGAATATGTTTACACCAAACCTACTGTTGGGACATATGTCCTATTTTTCAATAAATATTTAAATGTGTTTCTATTAATGTTCCATGTTGAAACACTATTATTGGTGGCCTGTTGCTATCAATGTAACCTGCACGTTGTTGTAATGACCATTGTGGTTCCATATATGCATGTGTTATGTTTGCTATGCAACTGTTCCAAATCTGGTGTTTTGGGTTAATGGGAATATCTATACATGCTGTTGTAACTAATCCTGGATTGTGGTGACTATTACTAACCCACAAATGTTTTAAAACAGTGACACCATAGCCTGTTTGGAAAGGCAGGTCCCAGCAGACCCACCTCTCCCATCTCATCTGATTGTCACACCAGGCACCAGCACATCTGGGACCTAACCTGGTACCTCCTTGTCTCCTGGTCCTGCACCACCTTTTGGTGAAACTGTCTCAGGGGATGGGGATCACCTCCCCCATGGAGCATGCGTGGCAGGAAACTGTCTAGTCAGGTCTGGGGATTGCTGCATAGTGAGCTATGAAAGGAGTTTGGAGATCTGCTATGTCAGCTTGAGGGCTGCGTGGCACATTTAGAGGGTCAGCCTGCCCCTACTACCCAGCCCCCAGCACATCCACCTTCAGGTCCATGAAGGGGCAGTGGTGACTCCCATGGGTGGGGTCCTCAGTCCCACTGTTTCCATTTGGGGGATCATGGGCTTCCGATTTCCAAATACCCCTCCCCATCCAAGGTGTTAACCCCCCATGTGTCATATACCACCCCTGTATGCTGTCTTGTCTGTCTTCCTACCCAACCTACCTCCCCAAGTATACCTGCTATCCTTCCCCAACATCCCACTCTCACCTTAAAAAAAAAAAAGGGCAAGCTGTTCCCCAAAAAAAAGATTTCGCCCCATACATAACTATCCATTTCACACACATGTCCACTGGACACATGTAATCTTGTCTAATTGGCCTCACAACATATTATTTTTCCCCTCACCCCACTCTCAGGGTTTTGAAAGTTCAAATCTACTGCCATGTTAAGTATATATGCACCACTGTTGCTGTAGAAGAAATGGACAGCTATGGACCTTTCCTACCCCCATCCAGCACATCCCTAGCTACTTTCCCTATTGTATTTCCCACTGCATGCCCCCTTTTTCACCACTTTCCTATCACTCCTTTTTTCTTTTCTTTTAAAGAAATTAGTGTGAGTAAGCACTTTTAAGCATTAGTAAGTGGGTTTAAGCCTGTTTGTGTGGCAGCAAGAAATGGCAACACAGATTAAGCACTTTTATGGCTGTCAGTAAGCATATGTAACCAAAAGTTAGCATTGCTTACCACCGCACAAACCTGCTTACAATTGCCTTAATCACTCTGTATAAAACAGCCTTTGTTCTGCCCAGCACCAAACTAATCTGCCCTTGCAAGTCTCAAACCCATGATGCTACACACCATAGCCACAGTGATTTACCACTAAGCCCTTGGAGCTATGCATAAATTTGATGTTTTCTCAAACATATCATGCAGCACAGTCATTCAACAGTAAGGAAAATATGTAGATGTATGTAGTTGTGTCTTTCGGCTTATCCAAGTTAGGGGTTGCCACAGCGGAACTCCGGTCCACTAATGTTTGGTAGTGGATTTTTACGTGCTGAGTTACCAGCCCTGATGCACAGCCTTCAACGAAGGCACGCCCATTCACGCATGCCTCCACACAGAAGACGCTCTAGCTGAGAATTGAACGCAACAATGTCTTGCTGTGAGGCGACAATGCTACCGCAGCCCCACTACCGCGGTATGTATATATATATATATATATATATATATATATATATATATATATATATATATATATATATATATATATATATATATATATATATGTGTGTGTGTGTAGACAGACGTGTATATATATATATATATATATATATATATATATATATATATAAATGGAATATATAGTCATTGCCCCACTGCAGTGCGACCCTGGAATGAGAATATAAAGGTAGGGGGGTGTGGTGGGCAGAGCCCCCACATTGAAGGGTGTGGGGGGTGTAGCCCCCACATTTTGCAACTAGTTTTTACTGACTTTATATGTTTCAATATTTTTTAATGGATACACTTGTATATAATAGGGCATACACTGCAATTATGTGGGGGACTATGCCCCACAGACCCCCAATGTGGGGGGATGTGCACCCCACACACCCCCTTACTTTATACTCTCACTCCAAAGCTGCACTGCAGTGAGGCAGGGGATGTATTCCATTTTCGAACAAATGGAATTCGACCAAATGAATTTTCAGTGAAATGCATTTTCGGTGAAGTGGGCTGACTGAAATCAGTTTCGACCAAATGTGATTCGACTAAAAGCAGTAGACCCATATATATATATATATATATATATATATATATATATATATATATATATGTGTGTGTGTGTGTGTGTATGTCTACATATACAAACACACACACACACACACATATATATATATATATATATATATATATATATATATATATATATATATATATATATATATATATGTGTGTATATACATTTTCCCTACTGTTGAATGACTGTGCTGCATGATATGTTTGAGAACACATCACACATATCTGCAGCGCAGATAACTTACTGTTACATTGATGTGTCTATGGTGTGCAGGGTTCTAGGTTACACATTTGCAAGGGCTGATAATGTATTTTCTGGCCAGAACAAGGGCTGTTGAATACAGAGTGATTAAGGCACCTGTAAGCAGTTGTAAATGGGTGCAAAATAGACAGTTATGTATGGTGTGAAATTTGTGTTGGGAACAGATTGCACTTTTTTTGTTAAGGTGAGAGTGGGATGTTAGGGAACGATCATAAGTATATATGGGGAGGTAGGTTGGTTCAGAAGACAGACAAGACAGTATACAGGGGCGGTATATGACACATGTGGTGAGTAAACAACTTGGACTGGGAGGGGTGTTTGGAAATTGGAAGCCCATGAGCCCCCAGATGGGAACAGTGGGACTGAGGTCCCTACCCATGGGCAGTCACCACTGCACCTTCATGGCCCTGAAGGTGGCTGCACTGGTGACTGAGCAGGAGGGGTAGGATGAACCTCTACTTGTGTCACGATTGCCTCAAGGTGATATAGCAGATCCCACAATTCTCTGCAGAGCTCCCTATGCCCCAGACCCTGGAACTGACTTCAGGTTACAGGATCCTGTATGCATGCACTCCCAGGGGAGGACAAGCACCATCCGCTGATGTGGTTCCACAAGAAAGTAGTGCAGGACCAGCAGATGATGAGGTCCCAAGTTGGGTCCCAGACATGCTGTGGCCTGGTGCCATGGCCAGATGAGGTTGCAGAGATGGTTCTGCTGGCAACAGCCTTCCCAAACATGCTATTGTGTTGCAGTTTTAGAACATATGTGGGTAATAGTCAACACAATCCATGATTAGTTATAACAGCATGCATACATATTCCAATTAACCCAAAACACCCGATCTGGAACAGTTGCATAGCAAACAGAACACATGCATATATGGAACCACAGTGGCCATTACAATGGCATGCAGGTTACATTGTTAGCAACAGGCCATGAATGATAGTGTTTCAACATGGAACATAAATAGAAACATATTTCAGTATTTGTTGCACAGTAGGATATATGTCCCATCAGTAGGTTTGGTGTAAACATACTCATTGATGTGTGTGTTCAGATTATTTTTGCAGACATGGCGGGGGAAGAGTGAGATGTCAATTAACAACTATTATATCCTTGCAGACCTTTTTTCCTGTTTATGTCTTCCAGGTACCATGTCAAGAGAGTGACTCCCTGCATTCACTCAACAGGAGAATGACATTCTCATCAACTTTATTGTGCATCACCATGGAACCCTGTTTTGGTGCACGGCCCATGACCTGCAGGAGAGAACTGCCTTGTGGAATGAGCTTGTCCACAAGGTAAATGATGTCAGCCTGCATAACCGCAGTTATGAGCAGGTGTGACATCATTGCACTGACCTCATCTGCCATGCCTGTCAGCGTGCTGCTGCAGTTAGGAGGGACCAGCTAGCCACAGGCGGGGGTCATGCTATCCAGCCCCCACTGACACATGTTGAGGAGCTCCTTTCCAGCCTTGGGGCACCTGCCACCAGCCAAGTCAAGAACCTGAAGATAGCATTGTGGCGGTGGGTGCTACCCACACAATGGACAAGGAGCATACAGATAAGGCCCCAGGGCACATTAGTAGACCACTGTTGCTTATCCATCTTCATCTGTAAATTATCTTAATGCATATGTCATATAACATAGTCTGTCACTGCAGTGTAGTAATGAACAGATGTGCATAATTTGAAGTATTGTGGGTTTGTACTATTGTGCTGAAATGCTGCTCCCACCCTGTACCAGTGTCACAGGTGTGGCTACTGACATCACATTGCTCACATAGGTTCATAGGTTCATAGGTTGGTACTAGGCTATCAGCCCTAGGGCCTATACAAGCCTAGCCATAACAATTCCCTCGCTATTTCTTCCCACACTATTTACTTCCCTGGACCCCTGTCTAGCAGAGCAACTGATGTGATCCCCGGGGTGAATTTCCTTTCTCCCATCCCATCGTCAAGGTTCCTTTTGAAGAGGGCCAAAGAGGCACTCTGCTTGACATGTATGGGCAATCTATTCCAGAGTCTGGGGAGTCTCTGGGTCAGGAACCTATCCCTCCAACATGTTTTGTTTATTGTGATGACAAGGTTTAGATCCCTGGAGCGTGTGGCTCTGAGGGATTGGGATTTCTTTAAGTGTAGCATGTCCAACAGCTCTGGGTTTGACATGGCCTTGTATGTTAAGCAGAGATCGCCTCTGAGTAGATGATATGCGACAGAGTATAGCTGGAGTTTTTTAAGGCAGTCAGCGTAGGGCATCTGCTTTAGGCCTGTGATTCTTTTAGTGAGGTATTTCTGCGGCTTTTCCAGTTGTTGCAGATGTATTGAGAGGTACATACCAAACGGGGCATTGTATTCTATAATGGGTCTAATGAGGGATGAGTACAGTGAGACAATGACCTCCTTTTTTCTGGATGAAAAGCCCTTAGTGATGAGGTGTGCCACATAGAAGGATTTTCTGACTGTTGTGGCGATGTGGTTATCGAAGGTGAGACCACTGTCCATCTGTGTCCCTAAATCTCTTATCACACTTTTGGTATTTAGTGTACTGCCACCTATATGGTAATTCACAGATACATGTTTTTTTCCCAAAGGGGATAACTATACATTTCTTGGCATTGAGCTTGAGCCCATGGCTCTGGCACCAAGCATCTGTTTCTGTAAGGCCCTTTTGTAGAGTATCCACATAATTTGCGGATTCAATAATGGCTCCCAGTTTGCAGTCATCTGTGAACTTTGTTAGAAAGAGTCCCTTAGTGTTGGCCTGTACTTCAGACAAGTAGATGCCAAACAAGAGTGGTCCCAGGACTGAACCCTGAAGTACTCCACTTGTTACTTGTCTGGAGCTAGATTTGGAGTCGGCTACTTTTACAGTGTGGGTTCTATCAGTAAGCCAGTTAGCAACCCATTGGGTGATGTAGGGATTAATGCCCAGCTTAGTAAGTTTATCTATGATTCCAGAGTGGGGGATGGTGTCAAAGGCCTTAGCAAGGTCTAGATAGGCTATGTGGACCACCTTACCCTTGTCCATGTCTCTGGAGACTAATTCGAAGAAGTCAATCAGGCTCAGGAGACAAGATCGTCCCTTCACGAACCCAAACTGGGTGGGGTCCAGTGTATGAAGGTTGCCAATGTCTTTGTTTATAAGTTCCATGATAATAGGCTCCATGGCCTTGCAGATAAGGCTCGTCAGACTGATAGGACGGTAGTTTCCAGGATCCAAGGTGGATCCCCCCTTGTGGAGTGGGAACACTGTAGCTCTGGGCCACTCAGTGGGCACAAAACCTGAGGTGAGGCTATGATTAAACATGACACTTAGGTGAGGTGCCAGTTCATATTGTAGTTCATGTAGTACACAGCCTGGGATGTCATCTGGTCCCATGGATGCTGTATTCTTAGCTTTGGAGAGTGCATTTTTACCTGTGTGGCCGTTATTACCGGAATTTGGCAATCTTCTGATACTGAGATGGGCCATTTAGGGGTTGAGAGGGGGGGTGAAGTTGGCAGTGAATCGATCTGCCAGGATATTGGCAATATCCTTGGCATCAGTATATTTAATGCCATTCTGTTTAGCTCAGAGCAGATCTGAGCATTGCCATTTAGATTCTTGACATAGTTATAGAATGCCTTCAGGTTGTCTTTGGAATCTTTGGCAATTTTATTTTCGTAACTAGCTTTGGAGGATTTTATGAGGGATCTCAGTTTCTTACTGAGGCTGGTAAGGGAGTTTTTTGCATCCTGGGATTTTCCTCTTTTCTGCAACAGTTTCTACAACTATGTAGGTCCCTCTGATATACCTCTGGGGCAGCAGATGGTGAGTAAGGAGGTCTTTTGTTCAGGTTTTCCAATACACTGGCCATGTTATGACCATAGTATTTGCCATGCACACATTTAACCTACCCATAATGCATGCTGTGCATGTTCACTTATTGTTGCTGTTAACTGCACTGCATCACAATGGTCACTCTGGTGGCATATCTAAGAATCCTGCAGTATAACTAACAACCTGTCAGTGCAAGATGCATGGACAGAGATAAACATGATGGTGGGACAAATGGCCTACAGTAGGGACATGTCTGAAACATTACCCTTATACAGTGGCTGCAACAGTGTATATAGCAGTCTTACAATGACAACTGTTACAGATCTACACAATGGCATATCACAATACCACATTCTACAACTTTTACAACCTGTAATATGATCCTAACATGAGCGATGAATATGTAATATGGAATACTGTTAGGACAACAAATATGGAGAATACAAACCTTAAGAATCACTGGAAGCATATGTGTGCACACACTTCAAATAAAATATTGTGTCGCTTTTGAAGTACTGCAGCATTCACTCATCTTGAGTACGCACCTTCCATCAAGTATGGGTCCTCAATGTCACACCAAGTAATGGTTTGCTGTCCAAGAAGTATGTCCATGACATTTTCCTACTCACCTGCAACAGAGGAAGCCGTGGCTTGCACACATCTTACAAACCATGGAATGGATCCCATATCCAAAAGATAGCACTCAGGAGTGGGAGACGTAGCCTTACCTTGCCATTGCATATACCATGGCAAACAGTGCAGACAAGCATGTATGTGACAGTGAAATATGGGACACCATTAATGTAGAAAATAAACAGATGTCTATCCAAGACAGATGACAACACGTGTTGCAAACTAGTCATGGAGGCTGCCCAGACACATGCATCAACACTGAGGGACTTGCAGGAATGTCCAGCAAGTACTGCCTGTGCAGTATCTGTGTTTACAATTACCTGGACTATGCATAAGTGTGGCTTATAGGTTAGGGTAATCAGATGGAAGAGTTGTTCCACAGGAGACATCATCCTGGGCTCTCTACCTGTAACATATGCATAACATCAAGTCTCCCAAAGGCATGTGTTGCAATGTGTAATGGTGTACTGAGACCAAGGCTGAAACCTACAGACTGTATTAATAAATGCTGCACAAGAAACACCTCACTCCAACTCAGGCCCTCCATCCCCATCTGTACCTTGCTGGTGCCAGTGTACACCTTTAGGTTTGCTGTTCATTAGCAGGAACTAGGCCAGTAGACATGATGTTCTGAATTTGGGACACTGCAAAATGACACTCATGTGTGGCCCATAGTTGTCAAGCATCTTGCAAAAAGGCTGAGGATGGGGAGGGGTGTCATCCTGAAACACAACAGTGAACTGAAGCATACATCTAAACTCACTAAGAATGGCTGTATCTGAACACAATCAAGGTCATGCATTGTGCCAGACATAACCCTGACTCCACAGCAATAGGGAAAGCACTGTGTGACCTCCAAGGGCTGTGCACATGAGCTGACCTTGCAATCCGGCAGAGTTGGGGGACATATGTAAGGCGGAGTGACCAAATAATGGCAAGTGAAGATGAGTCATGCTAGTATACCCCTCCAGGAATAGTGACTGTTGTAGTTCATTTAACAGGTGCTGCAACAAACCATCATGTTAAGGGTGTGCACACTTATGCAACCCACATATTGTATTCATCCCAATCAACATCTGCATAGCTAACACATTTGTTTGATACTGCATTTGATTGCACAGGTCATATGTCACATATCAGGTGTGTGTAATATTAACATATGCAGTATTGTGGCCCCATAGCATATCAGGGAAGAGGGTGGCATGTCAATAAGGGTGTGTACACTCCTCATAGCCACAGTAAGCTTTAAAGGTTGTCAGTATAATTGGATTTTATTGCTCATACATGCACTGCTGATGATGAGATCTGCAAATCAGATGTCAGGCATACACTATTGACATCTGTCCTCATACCAACCCAGGTATGTGTCAGACAAACACATAGGGGCTGTGAGCATCAGAGCAAACATAACTGCCACACATATACACATTCAGTAATGGTGTGTACACTTGTGAGGTATGGTACACAGTACATGGCAGAGTGCTGAACAGGTGCACAGCAATACTGTATACATGGATGTAGTGTGTTCCAGGGGAAGGGGCATCAACTACTAACACAGCTCATGCATCACAGAGATGTATAATGTTGGTAACAGGGATCGAGGATAGCTGCAGTGCATGCTGTTGAGTGCCATATGTCATGCATGTTGACAGTTGGGTAATGAGAGGTCTGTGTAATATCTTTGTGCCACATCATCTGTAAGTGTGTGTGTGTGTGTGTGTGTGTGTGTGTGTGTGTGTGTGTGTGTGTGTGTGTGTGTGTGTGTGTACAGTTAAGCAATGACATACAAGTCTTAAAGTACGTATTCTGTTTTCCCTTCACAGGTAGCAAGGTGCGTCAGGGTCCCTCCTGCAGGCAAACTGATGTTAGTGTCCATACAGACTCTGACAATGATGTTAGGTATGGTGAGGCACAGGTGGGGTTGTCAGGGGCTGAAGCTGTGCCATTGGTTGACATCCCATTGTTATGCACCCCATCCCTGCACATAGTCACATTGCCTATACTTACCCCATCACCAGTGGCCATAGATGAGGGACAGTTGGCAGGTGGTGGCATGGGACAGGACAGTGCAGTGACTATGGCAAGTGTGTCTGTACACAACAGCCATAGCTGGATGACTGGCAAGGTACCACACAGGCAGATGTACAGGGGTGCTCGTAGGAGGACTGCTGACCAACATGCCCCTGGCAGAAGTGCCACAGCAGGTGTCACCAGATGCATGTTTTCAGCCATCATGGAGGCACAGGCATGTAAAGAACATTATACCAGACAGGGTCTGAGGCTATAGATGGCTACTTATTCTGCTGTTATTGACAACTTCCGTGATCTCACAGGTGCCCACCGTTATTTTGCGGAGGTCCTGGATAGACAGTTGGGTGAGATGGTGGGAATCCTCGACCATGCAATGTCTGTGTTAGAGCATATAGTGGGAGTAGGGCGATAGCCACATGGATGTAGGTCAGCAACACCAACAGATGGACATCTATGTAGATGTGCAACAAGTCAGATCCGATCCCGTAGTGGCAGTACCAGCACCAGCACTGCAGGGGGGTGCTGTCCACACCACAACACAGCAGACCACATGCACGTGGCCTTTACCAGTCCCAACAGGGACCTAGATCCAGCAGACATTTGTCATCATCATGGGAGAGGACAATATCTGGCTTTGTACCCGGTAATGCCCATGGAACCCCTGGCAGGCACAGTTCTCATGTCTGTGGCCAGAGATGGTGAACTGCACACCCTGCTATTTACGGTCTGCAGCTGTCCAACAAACCCATGTATAGAGCAGCCACATGGCAGAACTGTGTGCATACACACACACACACACACACACACACACACACACACACACACACACACACACACTCATCACCAACATAGCTAGGGCACCTCCAAACCTACACACACCGCATCTGCACAGCCCAATTAATAATGAAACCTCCTAATACACACACACATATGATGTCAACCAAATGGCTCAGCCTAGGTGTCTGGCAAACCCACAACACACCCTGTGCATATGATGATACCTATGCCACATCCCTGTCATCCATTCCATCGATGCAGGGGCAGGCTAATATGGTTCTGATGCACAGGGTGAATGTACTAAGGTGTAGCAATGTAATGCTGTGTAACATGTTTTCAGCAGGAAAGTTTAATGCTTACATGTCAGGATGTGTAGCTGTCCAGCCATGATGCATTATAGCTGTGTTGTAGGTGTCTATGTGTCAGCAGGATGTTGGTCTGCTGTTGTTTCCTACAAGGGGTATGGCAGTGTGGTGATGCACTGACAGTGTCATATCCTGGGTACAGCTGAACACAAGTAACGGGTCTGTATAACAGTTACTGCATGTGCCACATGGCTGATAGGTCTGATGGGTGTATACAGGTATGTGCATGGTGGCTGATATCAGCAGCTCTTCTACAGTGGACAATGGTAAGTGTACTGGGTGGCACACACCACATGTTTGTGTATAACACACACACACACAGAGGTGTTGGTGTTGATGCAATACATAGAGAATACTGTACACATGGATGTACTTACTTTTGCAGTGAATCCGTTTTATCCTATGTAATTCCACCAAGACAAAATAGGCAAAACATCACATCAATAAATAATCAGTCTGCTACTTTAATGTCATGGATGATGGTACTGGCAGGGTATATGTCTCCTTCCCCAATGTAGTGCAATCCCAGCATTGGTAAATATAGGTGTGATGGTGTGGGTGGCACAGCCCTACACTTTGGAGGGTGTGGGGTGGTGTAGACCCACACATAGTGTGAGTGACAACTATTTAACCTGTTCATAGGTTCATAGGTTCATAGGTTCATACTAGGCTATCTGCCCTAGGGCATTTAAAAGCCTAGCCAGAGTGTGTGTGGCTTTCACCACCCCTTAGGATGAGAATACTATACCCATTAGTTTGCTGTGCCTCTGTCCAGCAGTGATACAGAGATGATTCCCGGGGTAAACCTACGATCTCCCATCCACTCGTCAAGATTTCTCTTGGACAGAGTCAGTGAGGGGCTCTGCCTCACATGGACTGGGATTCTGTTCCATAGTGTAGGGAGTCTCTGGGTGATGAATCTGTCCCTCCAGCACGACCTATTTATACCCGTGATGAGGATTAAGTCTCTTGCTCGTGGCTCTGGTGGATTTGGATTTTTGAGGTGGAGCATGTCCATTAATTCGGTTGGACATGGCCTTGTATGTCAGGCACAGATCACCTCTGAGCAGACGGTATGCGACTGAATAGAGCTGGAGTTTCTTCAGTCGGGCATCGTACGACATATGTTTGAGCCTTTATCCTTTTGGTGAGGAACTTTTGGGGTCTTTCCAACTGCTGCAGGTGTCGGGTAAGGTACATTCCGAATGGGGCGTTGTACTCAATCATTGGTCTGATAAGTGAAGAGTACAGGGGTACAATGACCTCTCCTGATCTGGATGTGAATCCCTTCATGATCAGGTGGGCAATGTAGAAGGTCTTCCTAACCACTTTGGCAATGTGAGTGTCAAAAGAGAGGTTACTGTTAACATAAACTGTACAGTATTACAGCAGATGAAGCACGGGGATACACACAACAATAACGCCAATGAGGGTCGCTGTGACCAGAACATCAACAACCAACTATATATATATATATATATATATATATATATATATATATATATATATATATATACCAACTCCAGTATTACTGTACAGCTATACAGTGGGAAATAGGTTATTTACACATCTACTACTAGTTTTGATGCAATGAATTTCCACGACATTTCCAGTAAGTTCTCAGACAGATGACCTCCTGGGACATGTATTTTCTGCAAATTGAAGTAGATCCCTCCACATACACACACACTTACTTGGAAACACTGAGAGTAGAACCCCTACCTAGGTACTTATTTCTACTAATGTGTTTGGCCTTAATTGCACACACCACACAGCTTTTAGCATGAGGTGTGTCCCGAGTCTCTTATTACGTGAGGAACATCACCATGCCTTGTATAGTATGGTAATGGGGGATGTACTGGGTGCTAATGAACAATACATAGTATGACATACTGTCATATGCACAATGACAAACACATAACAGTCATAGACACATCTGAGAGACCTGGGTTTATCAGTGCTAATTACCTTGCCAATGAGTCCATTCTGTTACAGATAATCTGCAGACAGCTCATGCATCATTGGGCTGGATAGTGTAATCAGTTACCTGTATGGTTGATGGTGACAGTGGTCCTCATACAGTGGACCTTGGGACATGTACTAGGGGTACCATGGTGTAAAGAGAGTATACCCAGCACCCACACCCCACACTGGATATTTTACTCACTGAAACCCATGATAATACTCTGACATACCCCCAATCACACATTGACCAGGACTGCAATACAACCCCTTGTCTATCTCATCAGTGATACTACAGGGATATGCATTTATTGCACATGCCAGAGGGATAGTAGGGTGATGGTTTGTCATGGCATTCCTAATGTCAGCAACATAATTTCACTGTATTTACACTTGTTTTTGCACATTTGGAGCATTTTCCCCAGGCTTCCGCTGAAAATGAACCTGTATCCAGTCAGACTTTGCTGGTTAACAAATGTAAAATAAAATAAAATAAATAAATCACTATGCCTTATACTGTATGGCCAGGTGTATTGTATTTGGAGAATGTGGCCTCAGAATGTTGTATCCTACAAATATACACACTTGCACACATACACACACATGCCAGGACTCATAGGGTAACCAATGCCTATCTACCCATTTGTACAACAGTGTTGTGCTGGTCCTGCAAGGTTCACGTAGCCCATAGGGTGAAGAGTTTAACAAGGTACATGTAATGTCCATTACAGCAGCAACCATTTCTAACTATGGCAATGGGGGGTGTAGTGTGTGAGAATCTCCTCAGGGTATTATCAACTGCAGGTTTACAAACACACATACACTGTTATTTTCAGCAATGCACACTGACGCATTTGTCAGTACTGGGGTCCATAGGTGCAGGTGTTCCTAGGTGTGTACCAGGATATTGTCCATGGAGAGATGAGAAGAGTAGGGGATGTGGGTATAGTGGTATCATGCCACCTGACATTTATCAGCAGGGGAGGGTGGTGTAATGGTTAAGGT
Organism: Protopterus annectens; assembly: GCF_019279795.1. Lineage (NCBI taxonomy): Eukaryota > Metazoa > Chordata > Ceratodontiformes > Protopteridae > Protopterus > Protopterus annectens. Next base: position 1,381,370,649 of record NC_056743.1, read on the forward strand.
ATTTACCTTAGAAGCACAAGGTGCAGGGTTTGATTCTCACAGGGGGTAATTGGCTAGGCTTAAAAATGGTCCATGTCACCCCTAGGATTCCGGATATTGGCAAAGGCTCTTGCCACCCCCATAGTGCCTTTTTTAGGCAAGGCTCAAATTCTAAACCTACCACCCTAGAACACAAAAAGGAAAAACTAAGGGTAATGCTGCTCAATGCCAGAAGTCTAAATCTCAAAATGCACGCACTCGAGGCCCTTCTCAGTATGGAGAACATCGATGTCTGTGCTGTGACAGAAACCTGGTTCAAGGCTCCTGAGAGCACCCCAGCACTATCAGGTTTTACCTCATATCATGCCCGCCCCCAATCGGACAATACCAAGAAAGGAGGGGGGTCTCCATATTCATCAAGGACACCCACACCTCAAGACTGGTGGCAACGCACGATGCATCGGAGACCATCCAGGTGCAATTAACCATAGGCAAGACTGCTCTGCAAATTGTAGCATGTTACAGGCCACCCTCACAAACTCAGGAACCTCACATGGCTTTCCTGAAACACTGAGGGATAAATGTATCTCCAAACACCATCATACTAGGTGACTTCAATTACCCTAATATAGACTGGGAACACTACTCAAGCCCAAACACCCTAGCCCAAAAGTTCCTGGAATTCATAAACTCAAATGCCATGGAACAACTAGTCACCATCCCCACAAGAGGAGAAAGCATACTTGATCTCATCATCACGAACATGGGAGCACAATGTTCAACACCAGATGTATACCCCTCACTGGTGAGATCAGATCACAAACTAATCTCACTGGAGGTCCTCATCCCACCCCCACCTGAAATAAAAAAGACCACAGTAAAGAACTTCTCGAAAGCAGACTTCACACTTCTAAAGAATAGTGTGGTTTCCTTTAAGGCCCCCGAGCCGGCGGAAAACAGTACTCAAGCCGGTGAATCACTTACAAATGCCTTCTACCAGCACCTGCAGGACTGCATGGATAAGGCAATCCCAAGCAAAACAAAGACTCTGTACCAAAGGCAAGCGTCCAGTCTGGTGGACCCCAGCCATAAACAAACTCTACAACAAAAGGAGGAAGCTACTACAAGAAAGAGCAAAATCCTTAAAAGGTAAGACACCTTTGATCACTATAAGTAAAAAACTAAGAGCTCTCATAAAATCATCCAAAGCAAATTTTGAGAGAAAAATAGCTAAAGACTCAAAAGACAATCATAAGGCCTTCTTTAGCTATGTTAGAAACCTGGGAGGAAACTCCCAGATATGCTCAGAACTAGTTCAAAATGATGTGAAGATTACTGATCCTACAGACATTGCCAGCATACTGGCTGACAGGTTCAGTGCAAACTTCTCTCCCCGAAAAGGAGAGATATCTATACCAAACGATTGCAGCCCCCCAAACATCTCTAACGCCCAAGTGAGAACTGCTCTCTCCAAAGCAAAAAACACAGCATCCATGGGACCTGATGGTGTCCCGGCTGTGTGCTCCACTAACTCAATGAGGAATTAAACCCACAGCTAGGACAGCTGTTTAATCATAGTCTCACCTCTGGATACGCATCAGGAGTGGCACTGCACTGTGGTCCCACTTCACAAAGGTGGTGCCTCCACCGACCCTGGAAATTACCGGCCCATTAGCTTGACAAGCCTTATCTGCAAAGCCATGGAGAGGATCATAATGGACCTCATAAATAAAGACATAGGGAATTTGCAGACTTTGGATCCAACCCAGTTTGGTTTGGCTTTGTCAAAGGCAGATCATGCCTTTTAAACTTGGTTGACTTTTTCGAAACAGTCACCAAAGCCATTGATGAGGGAAAGGCAGTCCATACAGCCTACCTCGATCTGGCGAAGGCCTTCGATACAATACCCCACTCGGGTATCATTGAAAAACTCATCAGCTTAAATGTCAACCCATACATCACAAGATGGGTTGCAAACTGGCTGAGTGACAGAACCCACAGGGTCAGGGTTGCTGGTGCCATGTCAGACTCAAAGCCTGTCACAAGTGGTGTCCCACAGGGCACAGTCCTGGGCCCACTCTTGTTTGGCATCTACTTTTCCGAAGTACAAGCAAACACAGAAGGGTTATGGCTGACAAAGTTTGCAGATGACTGCAAACTGGGCGCCGTAGTCGAAAACACATCTGACACAGATATCCTTCAGAAGGGTCTCAGAGAAACGGATAACTGGTGCCAGAGCCATGGCCTAAAGTTAAATGCCAAAAAATGCATAGTCATACCCTTCGGGAAAAACAAGGTTACCCTAGCTACCATATAGGTGGCAATCCACTGAGCACAGAAGAAGTTATCAGGGACCTGGGGACCCAGGTTGACAGTAGCCTGTCATTCGACACCCATGCAGCTAAAGTAGTTAGGAAGACCTTCTACATTGCCCACCTTATCATGAAGGGATTCACATCTAGATCAAGGGAGGTCATAGTCTCCCTATACTCATCACTCATCAGACCAATGATTGAGTACAATGCCCCATTCGGAATGTATCTGACCCAACACTTGCAGCAGCTGGAGAGGCCAAAAGTTCCTCACCAAAAGGATAAAGGGTCTCAAAAATCTGTCCTATGCTGCCCGACTGAAAGAACTCCAGCTCTATTCAGTCGCCACCGCTTGCTCAGAGGTGACCTTTGCCTGACATACAAGGCCATGTCAAACCCAGATTTGATGAATATGCTTCACCTCAAAAATCTAGATCCAGAGCCACAAGGGCAGGAGACTTAAACCTTGACATGGCTATTAATAGGACGTGCTGGAGGGATAGATTCATCACCCAAAGACTCCCTATGCTGTGGAACAAAATCCCGGTATATGTGAGGCAGAGCACATCGCTGGCCTTGTTCAAGAGAAATCTTGACCAATGGATGGGAGAGCGCAGATATACCCCAGGGATTACCTCAGTGTCACTGCTCGATAGAGGCACAGCAAAATAATGGGTATAGTTCCCCATACTAAAGGGGTGGCATAAGCCACAAAACTATGGGCTAGGCTTGTAATTGCCCTCGGGCAGATAGCCTAGTATGAACCTATGAACCTATGAACCTATGAATCTATGAATCTAAACTTATGCCACGTGAGTGATCCTCAGGTTGACAATTAAAGTAAACATCTAATCATCTGGTTGTTTCTTGTAGAGGGCCAGTGAGGTGCTCCAATTGACATGTATGCAACATACATTACATAACATGGCCAGTGTCTAGGATGAAGACCTGTACCCAAGCTTGTTCTGTTGACTGTGGTAGTCTAGTTGAGGTATCCATGGCATGTGGTGCATACAGGGTGGGGTGTCCTAGCTGTGGCTTTCATAACACAGCTAGGCAGACATGTCAGTGTCAGTCAAGCATAGACTGCCATATAGACATCTGACACTGATAGGTATGCCATTACTACATGACAGCAGCCCTCAATGACATGTCCTATACACATAGAAGTCTACAGTTAATATCCACATATCAGATCAATATCCATTAGCAAGTACTTAATAACACACAGCTCACACACCAAGAACACAATAGTCAGTACTCAGAGTACAGCTTTGCATGCAGGGGTGTATGGTTCCAGTACTACAATCTGCAATGTACTCTTACTTGGGAAAGCAGTGTTAACAGTAGTAACATAATGATACAATACATGCAAGTGTGACTACATATATCCTGGGATACTACCCATGTATGAAACACATACAAAAGGAAAAGATTGTTGTACTAGCCATATATACTCAGGTGTCCCAGATGGTATATTCACACCCCTTGCTACTGTAATGACAGCACATAGAAGCATGTTATGTACATGGAATTGAATGCACTTATTAAAGATGTCATTACCATACTATTTCATCAGACTGGAATGTGATCACTGCTTACCAGGGCTGAGTCATGCTTAGCAGGTGTAAGCATTGCTTCATTATAACTGCTACACAGTGTAAGCGGCATTTCGTTTAACCATATGTTAGCAGTGCTTGCCATTGGGCAAAACCGTGCAAACCCACTTAAAGCTGCTAAAAACTGTCTCATTTCTTTGTCTGTCCCACAGTGTGCATTATGTCACCTTTCCAAGGCACTTAATTTCCATCACCTCTAGCTTCAACTGTTCTGGCTTTACTGCCCAGGTTTCTGTACCATACAGTAGTACTGGTCACACCACTGTCTTGTACACCTTACTTTTCTGCTTCTTTGGCATTCTTCTGTCATAGACTACACCTGATACTCTATGCCACTTGGCAGAAGCCCTTCTGATTCTGGCTTTGGCCTCTTCATTCAGACTACCCTTCTCCTCAACTATTCCTCCCAGATACTTGAAGTCGTTTACCTGTTCCATTTTCTTCCCTTCTATCTCTATTCTCAGCTTCTTCTGATTTCCCCAGTTTGCTGCCATTACCACCATCTTATCTCTGATTAGTTTCATCCCATGTGCCTTTAGATTTGCATTCCATTCTGCTATCCTTTGCTGAAGTTCTAGCTCAGAGTGTGCCTGTACTGCCACATTGTCTGCATAAAGCATCTTTGTTGATCCATCCCCTCCAATCTGTTTGCTAATGTTGTCCATCACCAGTATGAACAGCAGTGGGCTCAAAGCTGAACCCTGATGTACACCCAACACCCACTGGGAACCCCTCAGTGAGGCCGAACACTGTTCGTACTTGAGCCACTGGGTCCTTGTACATAGCCTGCACTAATTCTACCAATGTTTCTGGGACTTCAAACCACCACAGTACTGCCCAGATCAGCTTTCTTGGGACCTTGTCATATGCTTTCTCCAAGTCTAGGAATGCCCAGTTGGACTCTCTCCTCATGTCTAGCTTCTTGTCAAGTATTTGTCTCAATGCAAACATCAGGTCAGTTGTGTTGCATCCTGATCTGAATCCAAACTGCTCATCTCCCATCTTACATTCTATTACTCTGCATATCTGTTTATCAATCACCCTCTCCAGAACTTTCATGCAATGTGATAGGAGTTTGATACCTCTGTACTGCCCACAGTTGTGGATGTCCCCTTTGTTCCTGTACACTGACACAAGTATGGTTATTCTCCAGTCATCTGGGATATGCCTTTTTCTCCACACTGCTATTAATACCCTCAGGAGCCATTTCTCCCCTATCTCACCCAGCATCTTTATCATATTTACTGTGACCTCATCTGAGCCTGCTGCTTTCCCTGACTTCATGTATTCCCCATATTTGTTATCCTAACATAGGTTTCCATATTATACATTCGTTACTCATGTTAGGATCACATTACAGGTTGTAAAAGATGTGGAATGTGGTATTATGATTTGCAGTGGTTTTGATCACGAACAGTTGCCATTGTAATAGTGGTGTATACACTGTTGTAGCCACGATATAAGGGTAATGTTTCAGGTATGTCCCTACTGTATTCCATTTGTCCCACCATTATGTTCATCTTGTGCACACATCTTGCACTGACAGGTTGTTAGGTATACTGCATAACTCTTACATACCCTTTAGATATGCCACCATGTTGACCAGTGTGATGCAGTGCAGTTAACAACAACAATAAAACACAACCAATACTTGCCAGGTAAAGCACTCTCAGTAAAAAAGCACAAATGCAAAAAAGTAACGGAGGAGTGCACCATGAGCTGCAAAATCAAAACACTGTCCAGATCAATAAAACACTGTCCAGATCAATAAAATCCAAGATTTAATGCGATAAAACAGAGAGACAAACAGGTGAACTGCAGTTGGTTAGCGCTTTCACGTTGGAATCAACGCTTCATCAGACATCAATGCAATCGAGTAACATTTCCTTAAATACATTAATTGACATCACTACCTGTTCAAATCAACAAATCAAAAACTAGCAATCAATTAAACAATGATAAAATCAAAAACATATAATTAATGTCTTAAAGGTCTACTAGCTAAAAATGGCTTGAGTGCTAATCTATCATTTAGCCCAAATCTATGGGCTTGTAGTTTCAATATCCATTTACCTTCCCTCTCTTCGGTATGATTTCTGATGTTACCCAGTCTACCATCCTTCATAACTAGTTCTAATACCTTAAATTTAAAGCTATGTGAGGGTCCATGATCTACAATGTGCTTCGCCAAGGCATTGGTGATGTTGCCTTTTTCAATGGCATAAACATGCTCCTTTATACGCTCACGTAGGGATCTAGTTGTCATGCCAACATAAAATAGCTTACATAGTTGGCATTCAGCAACATACACCAAATTAACAGATTTACAGTCGGCATAATGTTTAAAACCATAGACACGTCCAGTAATGGGATGTATAAAACAATCAGAATCTGCTATGTACTTGCATTGATTGCAAGAATGGCAGGCAAACGTGCCATTCCTGTTGGATACCCTACAGTTCTGAGACTTCCTATCGTAACAAAGTAGCCTATTGAGTGACAGCATGTTCCTATAGGCTACACGAGGTCTATCATCTATCAGGTTCCTAATCCTCTCATCCATCATCAAGAGCCTCCAATTTTTGTTAAGAACTTCTATGATGTGATTGTTTCTGTTGGTAAAAGGAATAACAATCCTGTTGATGTTGCCTGCTTCACTATCCTTGTTTGGAAGAGGGTGGATGTATGGTCCATTGATCAATGGAGCCCCTATGTCCAATCTAAGCTGATCACCTGTTGAGATGTCATTAAGAACTTGTGTTCTATCATACCCTCTGGAAACAAAATTATTAGCTAACTGCATCTTATGACGATTGTAGGCAGTTACCTGTGATGTTAACCTGGAAACCCTGATGGTCTGATTCTTGACTATATTCTTATGGACATGCCTAGGATGCATGCTGTTCCGATGCAACAAGTTGTTCTTCCTACAGGGTTTCCTATATAATTCAGTATCGAAACCATTGGAAGCCTTGGTGATCTTAACATCAAGAAAATCAATCTCATTGACAGAATGAGAGCAATCAAAACAAAGGAAATCTGTGGTACCATTTAAATAGGTTACAAATGCCAACAGTTGTTCAACAGTGCCTCCCCATAACATAAAAACATCATCTACAAATCTATTAAAGTACTTGAGATGCTTCTTGAATTCAGTATTGGTATTGAAAACATAAGTGTCTTCCCATTGTGCCAGCACCAGGTTGGCATAAGCGTTAGCACACGGAGTGCCCATCGCTACTCCCTTAATTTGTAAATAATATTTGTCATCATAACAGAGGACATTGTTCTCAAGAACTATTTCGAGGAGGGACATACATCTAGTAACCACGTTACTTGGTAGCTTGCTTTTAACCAAAAAGGCCCTGATGAAATCCATGCCAACATTGTTGGGTATCGATGTAAATAAAGATTTTACATCAAGTGTAACAAGTATGTCATCAGTACAAAAGGAAGAAGAATGACTGAAAATAGCAAGATTTTCTAAAAAATGAGATGTATCTCTTAAGACCTGCTTAACATCTAAAACAACTGGTTTAAATATTTTATCCAAGTAAATAGATAAAGGCTCTGTGAGCCATCCTCTACTGGATACAATTGGTCTTAATGGAGGATCCATCAACTCTTTGTGGATCTCTGGAAGACCTCTGAATGAAGGAACCAGAGGATTATCAACTAAAAAATACGTATACAGCTCTTTATCAATGACGTCACAACATTAGATCATACAAACTAGCATGTACACATTTGATTAAATTGTTAAGATTGTGGTTATATATGGGAAGATAGGTCTCACTATCTGAAAGCATGGATCCCATTTTGTCACAATAGGCAGACCTATCCATGATGACTACAGCACCGCCTTTATCGGCTTGTCTAACAACTATCCTATCATTATTTCTCAGACTAACTATTGCTTGCTTTTCGTCAAGTGTTGTGTTAAAGAATCATGGTTTCGCTTGTTTATTGTTATACAACTCAAATATATCAGTCTCACATGCTTGTTCAAATGCCTCCAGCAGAGGATGCTGTTGAGGCATGAAAGTGGAAGGTCTCTTGAACAACATTACACCATTGTCTTTAGTATTGCAAACGTCCTGTCCATAAAGCAATTTCAAGCCCAAATTCCTTGTAAACAGCTTGATATCAACAATGATATCTGTAAGGTCATTACAACTAGAGGGTATGAAACCCAACCCCTTGTTCAACACTGATAACTCATGTAAGCTTAACATATATTTGGAAATGTTTACCACTAGTTCCTTGGAGTTGGCCTCAGCGCCTTCTTCACATGTTGTACGGCCTCTTCTGTACTCTTCCTCTTGGCCGCCCTGCCTTGAGGAGACCAAGTCCTTTTTTTGAAGGGTTTGTAGGGCAGCGGAAAAGAAGGCAAACCTTCACCTAAACCAAACACTTCATCCTCTGTCGGAATGACAAAGGGATCTACGGTTAGCTGTTTCCTTCGGACATCATTCCCCTTCTGTCCAGGGGGTACATCTGTGGAGGGCTGTATATCCATGTTCGCGTAATTTTCAGCGTGTATCTGGGCTTCAACAGCAACTCGTTGAGGTTGAGAAACTGCTGCTGTAGTATGCGTAATGTCAGGTATAGGATGCACTTGATGAAAAGCAAGCAATAGTTAGTCTGAGAAATAATGATAGGATAGTTGTTAGACAAGCCGACAAAGGCGGTGCCGTAGTCATCATGGATAGGTCTGCCTATTGTGACAAAATGGGATCCATGCTTTCAGATAGTGAGACCTATCTTCCCATATATAACCACAATCTTAACAATTTAATCAAATGTGTACATGCTAGTTTGTATGATCTAATGCTGACGAACGTCATTGATAAAGAGCTGTATACGTATTTTTTAGTTGATAATCCTCTGGTTCCTTCATTCAGAGGTCTTCCAAAGATCCACAAAGAGTTGATGGATCCTCCATTAAGACCAATTGTATCCAGTAGAGGATGGCTCACGGAGCCTTTATCTATTTACTTGGATAAAATATTTAAACCAGTTGTTTTAGATGTTAAGCAGGTCTTAAGAGATACATCTCATTTTTTAGAAAATCTTTATTTTCAGTCATTCTTCTTCCTTTTGTACTGATGACATACTTGTTACACTTGATGTAAAATCTTTATTTACATCGATACCCAACGATGTTGGCATGGATTTCATCAGGGCCTTTTTGGTTAAAAGCAAGCTACCAAGTAACGTGGTTACTAGATGTATGTCCCTCCTCGAAATAGTTCTTGAGAACAATGTCCTCTGTTATGATGACAAATATTATTTACAAATTAAGGGAGTAGTGATGGGCACTCCGTGTGCCAACTCTTATGCCAACCTGGTGTTGGCACAATGGGAAGACACTTATGTTTTCAATACCAACACTGAATTCAAGAAGCATCTCAAATACTTTAATAGATTTGTAGATGATGTTTTTATGTTATGGGGAGGCACTGTTGAACAACTGTTGGCATTTGTAACCTATTTAAATGGTACCACAGATTTCCTTTGTTTTGATTGCTCTCATACTGTCAATGAGATTGATTTTCTTGATGTTAAGATCACCAAGGCTTCCAATGGTTTCGATACTGAATTATATAGGAAACCTTGTTGGAAGAACAACTTGTTGCATCGGAACAGCATGCATCCTAGGCATGTCCATAAGAATATAGTCAAGAATCAGACCATCAGGGTTTCCAGGTTAACATCACAGGTCACTGCCTACAATTGTCATAAGACGCAGTTAGCTAATAATTTTGTTTCCAGAGGGTATGATAGAACACAAGTTCTTAATGACATCTCAGCAGGTGATCAGCTTAGATTGGACATAGGGGCTCCATTGATCAATGGACCATACGTCCACCCTCTTCCAAACAAGGATAGTGAAGCAGGCAACATCAACAGGATTGTTATTCCTTTTACCAACAGAAACAATCACATCATAGAAGTTCTTAACAAAAATTGGAGGCTCTTGATGATGGATGAGAGGATTAGGAACCTGATAGATGATAGACCTCGTGTAGCCTATAGGAACATGCTGTCACTCAATAGGCTACTTTGTTATGATAGGAAGTCTCAGAACCATAGGGTATCCAACAGGAATGACACATTTGCCTGCCATTCTTGCAATCAATGCAAGTACATAGCAGATTCTGATTGTTTTATACATCCCATTACTGGACGTGTCTATGGTTTTAAACATTATGCCGACTGTAAATCTGTTAATTTGGTGTATGTTGCTGAATGCCAACTATGTAAGCTATTTTATGTTGGCATGACAACTAGATCCCTACGTGAGCGTATAAGGGAGCATGTTTATGCCATTGAAAAAGGCAACATCACCAATGCCTTGGCGAAGCACATTGTAGATCATGGACCCTCACATAGCTTTAAATTTAAGGTATTAGAACTAGTTATGAAGGATGGTAGACTGGGTAACATCAGAAATCATACCGAAGAGAGGGAAGGTAAATGGATATTGAAACTACAAGCCCATAGATTTGGGCTAAATGATAAATTAGCACTCAAGCCATTTTTAGCTAGTAGACCTTTAAGACATTAATTATATGTTTTTGATTTTATCATTGTTTAATTGATTGCTAGTTTTTGATTTGTTGATTTGAACAGGTAGTGATGTCAATTAATGTATTTAAGGAAATGTTACTCGATTGCATTGATGTCTGATGAAGCGTTGATTCCAACGTGAAAGCGCTAACCAACTGCAGTTCACCTGTTTGTCTCTCTGTTTTATCGCATTAAATCTTGGATTTTATTGATCTGAACAGTGTTTTTTTGATCTGGACAGTGTTTTGATTTTGCAGCTCATGGTGCACTCCTCCGTTACTTTTTTACATAACAACAACAATAAGTGAACATGTACAGCATGCATAATGGTTAGGTGTGTTACAGGTGTGCATGGCAAACAGCATGGCTATAACATGGCAGGTGTATTGGCAAACCTGAACAAAACAACTCCATAATCACCAGCTACAGGCTGCTGCCCCAATTGTATACCAGAGGGACCTAAATATTTGTATGGGAGACGTAATGTCAGTAGCCAAACCTGTGGCACTGGTACAGGGTGGGAGCAGCATTTCAGCACATCAACAGTACAAACCGAAAATGCTAGAGATTATGCACATCTGTTCATTACTACACTACAGCAATAGACTATCTTATCTGACATATGCATGTTGATACTTTACAGATGAAAATGGATAATCAACAGAGGTCTACTAATGTGCCCTGGGGCCTTACCTGTATGCTCCACATCCATTGTGAGGGTGGCACCCACCTCCAGAATGCTGTGTCTTCAGCTTGCTGGCTTGACTGGTGGGTGGGTGCCCCAAGGCTGGCAAGGAGCTCCTCAGCATGTGTCAGTGGCGGCTGGATGGTATGACCCCCACCTGTGGCTAGCTGGTCCCTCCTAACTGCAGTGGCACACTGACGGGCATGGTGGATCAGATCCACGCAGCAATGCCACACCTGCTCATAATTGTGGTTGTGCAGGCTGACATTGTTTACCCTGTGGATGAGCTTGTTCCACAGTTTGGTCCTCTCCTGCAGATCCTGGGCCCTGCAGGTAAAGAGGATGGCATGATGGATTATAACAAACTGGATTATAGCATCATTTTCCAGGAGTGTGTATGTGGGCAGTAGGCCCAGGACATTGTACCTGGAAGACATAAACAGAAAAAAAAGTCAGGGGACCTCATACAGTTGTCCATGTGCACATCAACAGTGGGTATTACTTGCAAATAATCCAGACTGTACCATAGCACTGTAAGCTATCATGGCTTGTACATCTTTCATTATACTCCTGGCCCTGACCTGTACAGTTCCCCCAATGTTTGATACACTTAATGGCATAATCCACTACACACCATTCATTTCTGTGTAGAGGGATGAAAGTGGCCATCTTCCATGTGGATGGTGTGTGGATGGTGGCATGAGTGTGTTTGACTGTAGTGTGTGATGGGACAATGAGCACATGCCTGTGTTAATGTAGGAGGAAAACTGTGATGTTCTTCTGTCCCATAGAGACTTGTTGTTGTTACCATCAGTTGGATTATGTCCATGCTCACCACTGATGTGGGCAGGAGTGTGGGTGATGTGCATCTCCCCCTGTACTACTGTCGTGAACAGGGTGCCACTATTCCCACCTATCCTGTCTGATGCAGGTTGCCTGCATCCATGGCATGTGTACATAAGGTGTGCTTTACCCCCAGTACAAGTTGACTTGTGTTACTGGCTCTGAAACTGCGTACATATGTGTAGACATGGTTGCAACTGGGCTTGGTGCTCTGCATCTGTTTGATTTCTAGTCATAGTCAACCTTACAAGAGGTCACCTGTGAACCTACATGCTTGCTCAGATAGAGGTGCACTTGCTTCCAAGTTGTGGTCTGCACCTATGTATCCCTATACAGCCACTATAGCAACCTATTATGTGCTTTGTGTCTTGGAGGTGTCCACCAAGCGGGATTACTCTATCGTTGGTGCAGGAAGGTTGTACAGGTAAGGTACTGCTGATTCTATATAGCTACAATGGATATGAAGTGTACACACATCTGTTACAATGCATGGTACTTGTGCAATTGGAACAGACCCTACAAAAGCACATGTCAACACAATCCCCACCTGTGATGTGTCGTATAGCCTACTCAGTTCAATAGGGAACATAACCTGTCCTGTGGAAACATATAGGTTCATAGGTTCATAGGTGTGTACTAGGCTAATGGGCCTGGAGCCTTTACAAGCCTAGCCCATGGGATTACCCTGGCATTGTGCCACCTGACCTTAGTTCCCAGTGCCTCTGTCGAGTAAAGACACTGGAGTGATCCCTGTGGTGAGTTTTCTATTTCCCATCCACTCATCAAGATTTGTCATGAAGAGAGCCAGTGAGGTGCTCTGATTGACATTTCTGGGAAGTCTATTCCATAGCATGGGCAGTCTCTGTGTTATGAACCTGTCTCTCCAGTATATGGGAAGTAATACTCAGTATAATAAGCCAGTTGAATGTGTGTGCACACCCTAACACTGGTATGTTGTGTAAACACCTGCTGAGATGATTACAGCATCCAGTTGTCTCGGTTTGTACTCTAACGTCATATCACATCTTTATTTGGCAATGGTTGCTCACCTTCTATGAAACAGCTTTGTTTCTTTTTAAATAGAATTTTACAGGTTATGGGTCACATTTGAGGTGAGAAACATTTTGACATGACTTCCTGTGGTCTCATTGGCATACAGCAAACAGACCTGGCATTCCAACAGGGGTGTGTACACTTTGATATCCAGTGTATATGGGTGTTGATATAGCTGTTAGTGGTAGGCATGGACAGTGGGTCATAACACAGTTGTACACATCTCCGATTACTATGTGATAAGTATGCCTACTGTAGTACCCATATCAGTGTCATGGTAATACAGCAATCAGTAGCACTACACATTTTATTTTGTTGTATGCAGTGACAGTATGGGCATTATCCCTTTACCTTTCCTGTATGGAAGACATCCTTCCTGTGTGTTGGCAGCAGTGTTGCAGACAACAGGTAGCTATACCCCTTACAACAGGGCTTGTGCACACAGGCCAACTGCATGTTTGTATAAGGTTCCAGACCTAGGGACAGTGTGTGAGTATTGCTGCTATATGCACTGAATACTGCCAGTTTTACAGGGTTTGTGTGTACATGTTAGTTTTGCATGGAATGCAGTCTGTCTGTATAGCTCTCAGCTGTGGACCTATCCACATGACGGCCAGAGGATTGGCTTTTATGTTTTGTCTGTTCCCCACACAGGTCTTGTCCCTGACATATCAGTTGCATTTTCTCTGTTGATTGCTATCAGTACATGGCAACATCCATTTGTGTTTCTGACTTCATATTCCTGAGTAAGGATATGTTGAAACCAATCCTGTAACACTAGCAACTTTCACAGTGTATAACAAAAATAATTCAAATGTGGCCTTGTGTTTCAGCCTCTGTCCTCCACCTATATACCAGGCTTTGTCCAGATGTCATGCAATAAGAGGTTGATAGCTAATGGTCTATCATTATTTAGTGCTGACATTCCTGCTATCATTCCAGTGATGCTGTGGACTCCCACACAAGTTGTGGGGTAGAGTTCATATATATGAAGGCTACAGCTGGACAAAACATATTTGACCCTGTACAGTCTGGAGGTCAGTGTATGGAGAACACTGTTATATGCCCATGTAAGACATTTTATGAGGGAGGGGTATTCATTGTTTTTAACCTAGGCTGTTACAGCATGTGAGGGATATCAGTAATAAGAAACATTAAGGTATATGGCTGTACATTTTCATATGTTTCACCATGCTAACAGTAGTGGGCTAGACCTTACTGTCTTGCACACAGTTCTGTTTGTCATTGTGATAGTGACATTTTAAGTTAAACATTGTTATGTAATGGATACATTTACATTGTGAGAAATGATACTTTTCCCCAGGAGGCTGGGTACAGAGTGTAAATGGATGCTGTTGAACTACATCTGTTGATTGATTGTTATCTTTAAGGCAAGTGTGTTTTTCACTGTTGTACTACATGAAGGCTTGAGCCTAGACAGTGAAGTATGTTATATTTTGCAGATTACTGTATCATATGTTTTCTTTGAGAGGTGCATTAATCAGTTATGTATTTCAAACACCTAAATGCTATAAGAAATGGCATAAACAAACGAAATAGTACACAAATAAACATATATATGTATGCAAACTGAGTGTGGTGTCATGTCCTTTGCATTGTGTGTGGGTATATGTTTCATGCAATAATTCTCATTTGTAGGAAAGAATCAGACACTGGCCATTTGAAAAGGTGGCAACTGTAGGAATAATGACTGTTTGATATGTTACATCCTCTATATATACTTTATATATATATATATATATATATATATATATATATATATATATATATATATATATATCCATAAATATTTATATATTATATGTGTGTGTGTGTGTGTGTGTGTGTGTGTGTATATGTATATATATATATATATATATATATATATATATATATATATACATGTGTGTGTGTGTGTGTGTGTGTGTGTATATATCATTAGAATGTTTAGTGCTTCCACATTGTACAGTCCCTATGGTAGACTGACTGTTCTGCATGATATGTTAGAGAAATCATCCCAACATTTTACAGCTGAGATGGCTTACTAGTAACTTGTTGTGGCTATGTTGTACAGGGTCCTGCATTCAAAACTTGCAAGTGCTGGTTATTTTGTTGCAAGGCAGATCAGTTCAGTTGTGGAGGAAGGGATAATGGCAATAATTACAAGAGATCCCTATTTTGGGCCCTTTCACCCCCATTTACAGTTCCTCTGGTCAGATGTTTTGCAGTGAGAGGTTCAGAGTGTGGATCTGATGTCCGAATGCAATATATCTATATATATATATATATATATATATATATATATATATATGTGTGTGTGTGTGTGTGTGTGTGGATTCCTATTACAAGAACGAAAGTTCACTACATTGAACTTGTTATAGGAAGCCTCACTTCTGCGAAAGTTCACCCTCGACTATGGTGCAATAGTCACAGACCTTAGGATTAGGGCACGAGTTAGGGTAAGAGGATAGTTAGTAAAGCTATCCCCTTACCCTAACCCATGCCCTAACCCTAA